>NC_084752.1:2829985-2902827 GCF_033978785.1 Entelurus aequoreus
ATGGCAAAGTTGATAATAAGTGAAGTGAAGTGAATTACATTTATATAGCGCTTTTTCTCAAGTGACTCAAAGCGCTTTACATTGCGAAACCCAATATCTAAGTTACATTTAAACCAGTGTGGGTGGCACTGGGAGCAGGTGGGTAAAGTGTCTTGCCCAAGGACACAACGGCAGTGACTAGGATGGCGGAAGCGGGGATCGAACCTGCAACCCTCAAGTTGCTGGCACGGCCGCTCTACCAACCGAGCTATACCGCCCCAATAACATTATTTTAAATTGTATTATTCATTTAATAAATTACAATTAGCTCCTGTATACTTAAAAAAATATCTACCGTTTTAAAGCAATGCAGCTTAATTAAAAAAAAAAAGCTTATTAATTCGTAAAAAATAAAAGAAAGCACTTTTTTTTTTTTTGGTGATGTCGCCACAGAAGAGTGATGATAGCCATAGAACAAGATGCTGAACTTATATTCATTACTTTGAGGTGCTGTTCTTGTTGTCACTACGCAGTATGCTAATTTGATAATAATAATAGTTCAAAAATACAATTATAATACATTTTTTTACATTTTATTATTCATTGATCAAATTACGTTAGCACTTGTATATTAACTTGTATTTGTTCAGCACTTGTATATTTACTTATATTGTTTTTTTTTTACTTTGAGATGCTGTTCTGGTTCTCAATATGCAGTATGGCAAAGTTGATACTACAAAAAAAAATAAAAAATCATAAATTAAAAAAAATATTCATTGATTAACTATGTTTAGCTGTTGTATACAAAAAAAATACTTTATAAAAAAAATAAAAATAAATAAAAACGCAATGCAGTTAAATAAATAATAAAAAATAATTGGTAACAAACGCAAGAAAGCACATTTTTTTTGGTGATGCCGCCAGAAAAGAGTGATGATAACCATAGAGCTGCACATTTAACTCTTTACTTTGAGATGCTGTTCTAGTTCTCACTATGCAGTATGGCAAAGTTGATAATAACATTATATTAAATTGTATTATTCATTTAATAAATTACAATTAGCTCCTGTATACTTAAAAAATATATACCGTTTTAAAGCAATGCAGCTTAATTAAAAAAAAAAGCTTATTAATTCGTAAAAAATAAAAGAAAGCACTTTTTTTTTTTTTGGTGATGTCGCCACAGAAGAGTGATGCTAGCCATAGAACAAGATGCTGAACTTATATTCATTACTTTGAGGTGCTGTTCTTGTTGTCACTACGCAGTATGCTAATTTGATAATAATAATAGTTCAAAAATACAATTATAATACATTTTTTTACATTTTATTATTCATTGATCAAATTACGTTTAGCACTTGTATATTAACTTGTATTTGTTCAGCACTTGTATATTTACTTATATTGTTTTTTTTACTTTGAGATGCTGTTCTGGTTCTCAATATGCAGTATGGCAAAGTTGATATTACAAAAAAATAAATAAATCATAAATTTAAAAAATATTCATTGATTAACTATGTTTAGCTGTTGTATACAAAAAAATACTTTATAAAAAAAAAGAAAAAAAAAAGCAATGCAGTTAAATAAATAATAAAAATTATTGGTAACAAACGAAAGAAAGCACATTTTTTTTGGTGATGCCGCCAGAAAAGAGTGATGATAACCATAGAGCTGGTCATTTGACTTATATTCCTTCTTTGAGATGCTGTTCTGGCTACTCACTGTGTAGTATGGAACATTTGACGACAATAATAATAACAATATTAATTATTTATAAAATAAAATAATATACATTTATAATATAATATCAAAAATATTGTTTTAAAACAATAGTTTAATAGAGAAAAATGTGTATTTTTGATTGATTGATTGATACTTTTATTAGTAGTTTGCACAGTGACGTACATATTCCGTACAATTGACCACTAAATGGTAACACCAGAATAAGTTTTTCAACTTGTACAAGTCGGGGTCCACTTAAATGGATTCATGATACAGATATATACTATCATATATACTATCATCATAATACAGTCATCATACAAGATAATAACATTGAATTATTTACATTATTTACAATCAGGGGTGTGTGTGTGTGGGGTAGAATATGGACAGCAAGTAGTGGACATAGAGAGAGAGAGAGAGAGAGAGAGAGAGAGAGAGAGAGAGAGAGAGAGAGAGAGAGAGAGAGAGAGAGAGAGAGAGAGAGAGAGAGAGAGAGAGAGAGAGAGAGAGAGAGAGAGAGAGAGAGAGAGAGAGAGAGAGAGAGAGAGAGAGAGAGAGAGAGAGAGAGGTCTCTTAAGTCGAAACAAAAATACAATAAATGTAAAAAGTCAATAGCTCCTAAAAACATTGATTTTGATTCATTTTTAAACAACGATATATATATATATATATATATATATATATATATATATATATATATATATATATAAATCCCACTAAAATTCTCAGGGATCCAAAAGGGCCCCACTCATTAAAGTGTTAAAAATAAGTCATGCATTATTATTATTATTATTATTTTTTTTTTAACTTAATGCTTAAATCTCTATATCAACTTCAAGATCTACCTGTCCATTATAAGTTTTTACTAGGGATGTCCGATAATGGCTTTTTTGCCGATATCCGATATGCCGATATTGTCCAACTCTTTAATTACCGATATCAACCAATACCGATATCAACCGATATATACAGTGGTGGAATTAACACATTATTATGCCTAATTTGGACAACCAGGTATGGTGAAGATAAGGTACTTTTTAAAAAAATGAATCAAATAAAATAAGATAAATAAATTAAAAACATTTTCTTGAATAAAAAAGAAAGTAAAACAATATAAAAACAGTTACATAGAAACTAGTAATTAATGAAAATTTGTAAATGAAGTGTTAAAGGTTAGTACTATTAGTGGAGCAGCAGCACGCACAATCATGTGTGCTTACGGACTGTATCCCTTGCAGACTGTATTGATATATATTGATATATAATGTAGGAAGCAGAATATTAATAACAGAAAGAAACAACACTTTTGTGTGAATGAGTGTAAATGGGGGGAGGGAGGTTTTTTGGGTTGGTGCACTAATTGTAAGTGTATCTTGTGTTTTTTATGTGGATTTAATAAAAAAACCAACAAAAAAAAACCCCGATACTGATATAAAAAAAACGATACCGATAATTTCCGATATTACATTTTAACGCATTTATCGGCCGATAATATCGGCAGACCGATATTATCGGACATCTCTAGTTTTTACAAATGTTTTTTAATGTGTTTTAGTTTGCTTGTTTAATGTCCTTTTTGTCATAAATTATTGTTCTTTTATGACAATATTTTCCCCCAAACTTGAATATTTGATGTCAAGTAATTAGAGCCTTTAACAGGTCAATAATTCATAGCATTGCTTTTGATTCATTATTATTTTTGAGCAATGACAGCTTTAAAGAAACAACTTTGTGTCATTAAGAGTCAGCATGCGACTTTTATTTTACGTCACACCCCATCCGTATGCTCTTTTTATCTTTTTTTGTGGTTTTAGAATGTGCCGCGGGTCGTTAAAAAATGCGCTCACGTCGGACGCCGCTGCTTATAGATGCTCAATGGACTTTCAGGTCTATGTGGTGGAGTAAACCCCCTAAAAGTGTACAAAACCTTGAATATCAAGACTGTGTTGGGTCACCTTAAAGTAAATAAATGGCAATAAAAGTGACAGATTAGCTTCATCACTGGGAGGAGAGGCGCCAAAAGGCTTTCCTCCGACAGACCCCGAGCGCCAACACAGATGTCGAGGGCTCATTACAAAACCTTGGATGGGTCCGAGGCGCTTCACCAAAACATTCAAGTCGGGCCGAGTTCCCACCGAGTCGGGATAAGGGTTGGGGGGTGGGGAAGGAGCATGGCAGTTTTCCCAGCCTCGGCCCGGGGAGTCAGGCTTTTTTTGCTGACTGCTGCTGCACTGCAAAAAGTAAATCAAAATAAATTAAAATGAGGGGTATTTTATTTGAACTAAGCAAAATTATCTGCCAATAGAACAAGAAAATTCGGCTTAAGACTTTCCAAAACAAGTAAAATTAGCTAACCTCAATGAACCCAAAAATACCTTAAAGTAAGTATATTCTCACTAATAACAAGTGCACTTTTCTTGCTAGAAAAAAAAAAAAAAAGACCTTTTTGCTCAATATGTTGAAAAATATTCTTAAAGGCCTACTGAAATGAGATTGTTTTATTTAAACGGGGATAGCAGATCCATTCTATGTGTCATACTTGATCATTTCGCGATATTGCCATATTTTTGCTGAAAGGACTTTAGTAGAGAACATCGACGATAAAGTTCGCAACTTTTGCTCGCTGATAAAAAAAAGCCTTGCCTGTAGCGGAAGTAGCGTGACGTCACCGGTTGAAAGGCTCCTCACATTTCCCCGTTGTTTACACCAGCAGCGAGAGAGATTCGGACCGAGAAAGCGACGATTACCCCATTAATTTGAGCCAGGATGAAAGATTTGTGGACGAGGAACGTGAGAGTGAAGGACTAGAGTGCAGTGCAGGACGTATCTTTTTTCGCTCTGACCGTAACTTAGGTACAAGCTGGCTCATTGGATTCCACACTTTCTCCTTTTTCTATTGTGGATCACGGATTTGTATTTTAAACCACCTGGGATACTATATCCTCTTGAAAATGAGAGTTGAGCACGCGAAATGGACATTTTATCTCCACGACAATACATCGGCGAAACACTTTAGCTACGGAGCTAACGTGATAGCATCGTGCTTAAATGCAGATAGAAACAAAAGAAATAAGCCCCTGACTGGAAGGATAGACAGAAGATCAACAATACTACTATCAGGAGACACCGAACCAAACACTGGACCTGGAACTACACGGTTAATGCTGTGCCGCCTGTCGAAGCCTAGCAATGCTGTTGCTAACGACGCCATTGAAGCTAACTTAGCTACGGGACCTCGTCAGAGCTACGATAAAAACATTAGCGCTCCACCTACGCCAGCCCTCATCTGCTCATCAACACCCGTGCTCACCTGCGTTCCAGCGATCGACGGCGCGACGAAGGACTTCACCCGATCATCGGTGCGGTCGGCGGCTAGCGTCGGATAGCGCGTCTGCTATCCAAGTCAAAGTCCTCCTGGTTGTGTTGCTGCAGCCAGCCGCTAATACACCGATCCCACCTACAGCTTTCTTCTTTGCAGTCTCCATTGTTCATTAAACAAATTGCAAAAGATTCACCAACACAGATGTCCAGAATACTGTGGAATTATGAAATGAAAACAGAGCTTTTTGTATTGGATACAATGTGTCCGAATACTTCCGTTTCAACCATTGACGTCACGCACATACGTCATCATACATAGACGTTTTCAAGCGGAAGTTTAGCGGGAAATTTAAAATGTCACTTTATAAGTTAACCCGGCCGTATTGGCATGTGTTGCAATGTTAAGATTTCATCATTGATATATAAACTATCAGACTGCGTGGTCGCTAGTAGTGGCTTTCAGTAGGCCTTTAATGAAGTACATGCTAGTGCCATTATCTTGACATAATGATATGTGCTCGGCATCATGATTTTTTTTTTCATGCTTGAAATAAGAAATGATGACTTTACAAAAGTAGTTTTATACTTGTGAGTGTTGATGACACAGCTTAGCGTCAGTTGATATTCTAGTTTCAAGCATGTTTTACTCAATAAAGCTCATCAAATCTAATAATAGTATTATCTTACTGAGATAATTTAGGACCAAAACACTTAAAACAAGTAAAACACTCTAACATAAAATCTGCTTAGTGAGAAGAATGATCTTATCAGACAGAAAATAAGCAAATATCACCCTTATTTGACATATTTCATCTTACTTAGATTTCAGTTTTTGCAGTGTACCAGCATGGTCAGCTCTTCTGTCAGCACCTTCCTCTCCTTCATCTTCACACGCAAAGCCTCCATGAGCTGGCCGGCAGAGGGGACCTGCAGGGAGGAGGAGGTGGTGGGGGAGGGGGACGGGTGGAAGGGTGGCGGTACAAAAAAAAAGGGGTGAGAGAAGAGAGGAAAAGAAGGTTAACGCCACAGTAACTGCGTTATACTTAATGCCACAGTACACCCTTGACTGGCAAATTAATATACACACTATTCATATTTATCAGATGCAAAGGCCTGAAGAGAAGAAGAATATAGACAGGAAGTGACATATAAAACTCTTTACACACTGCAAAAACTGAGCAGATTTGATGTTAGAGTGTTTTACTTGTTTTAAGTGTTTTGCTCCTAAGTGATGTCAGTAAGATATTACAGCTTGTTGCTGAGATTTGATGAGCTATATTGAGTAAAACATGCTTGAAACTAGAATATCAACTGTTGTGTCATCAACACTCACAAGTATAAAACTACTTTTTTAAAGTACAAATTTCTTATTTCAAGCATGAAAAAAACAAACATTTAACATGTGACATTTCTAACAATTTTGAACAGAAATAGTTCATGCACATTCAGATAAATTCCTCAAAATTACAATTAAAAATGTTTTGGCCGGAGGCCGGGCTGTATATATGCGCACTAATTGACTGAAAGAGCACGCACTTGGCGTGATGATGTCATGTTATCCATGGAAAAATGCATTTTTAGACAATATGATTTGCCTGAGCGGCTAGGAGACCCCGAGAGTAACAAGCGCTTGCCTTGTTGCCTTTCCATTAAGAACAATAAACTAGCTTTCAGTATAAGTTTGCTGCTTTCAAGAAATGTACCGTATTTTTCGGACTATAAGTCACAGTTTTTTTCAAATTTTGGCCAGGGGTGCGACTTATACTGTGGAGCGACTTATGTGTGAAATTATGAACACATTAGCGTAAAATATCCAATAATATTATTGATGTCATTGACGTAAGAGACTAGACGTATAAGATTTCATGGGATTTAGCGATTAGGAGTGACAGATTGTTTGGTAAACGTATAGCATGTTCTATATGTTATAGTTATTTGAATGACTCTTACCATAATATGTTACGTTAACATAGCAGATGGTTATTTATGCCTCATATAACGTACACTTATTCAGCCTGTTGTTCACTATTCTTTAGACATTTTAAATTGCCTTTCAAATGTCTATTCTTGCTGTTGGCTTTTAGCAAATACATTTCCCCAAAAAATGCGACTTATACTCCAGTGCGACTTATATATGTTTTTTTCCTTCTTTATTATGCATTTTCGGCCGGTGCGACTTATACTCCGAAAAATACGGTAATGCCGAGCGCATATCATTATGTCAAGATAATGGCACTAGCATTTACTTCATTTAAGAATATTTTTCAAATATTGAGCAAAAAGGTCTCTTTTTTTTTCCACCAAGAAAAGTGCACTTGTTATTAGTGAGAATATACTTATTTTAAGTAGAGATGTCCGATAATATCGGCTTGCCGATATTGTCGGCCGATATATGCATTAAAATGTAATATCGGAAATTATCGGTATCGGTTTTTTTATTATCGGTATCGTTTTTTTAATTATTTTTTTTATTTTATTTTATTTTTTTTAATTATTAAATCAACATAAAAAACACAAGATACACTTACAATTAGTGCACCAACCCAAAAAACCTCCCTCCCTCCATTTACACTCATTCACACAAAAGGGTTGTTTCTTTCTGTTATTAATATTCTGCTTCCTACATTATATATCAATATATATCAATACAGTCTGCAAGGGATACAGTCTGTAAGCATTATATATCAATATATATCAATACAGTCTGCAAGGGATACCGTCCGTAAGCATTATATATCAATATATATATCAATACAGTCTGCAAGGGATACAGTCCGTAAGCATTATATATCAATATATATCAATACAGTCTGCAAGGGATACAGTCCGTAAGCATTATATATCAATATATATCAATACAGTCTGCAAGGGATACAGTCCGTAAGCATTATATATCAATACAGTCTGCAAAGGATACAGTCCGTAAGCATTATATATCAATATATA
Source organism: Entelurus aequoreus (assembly GCF_033978785.1). Taxonomy (NCBI): domain Eukaryota; kingdom Metazoa; phylum Chordata; class Actinopteri; order Syngnathiformes; family Syngnathidae; genus Entelurus; species Entelurus aequoreus. Next base: position 2,837,957 of record NC_084752.1, read on the forward strand.
TCAATACAGTCTGCAAGGGATACAGTCCGTAAGCATTATATATCAATACAGTCTGCAAGGGATACAGTCCGTAAGCACACATGATTGTGCGTGCTGCTGCTCCACTAATAGTACTAAACTTTTTTCCCGCTGACTGATCACCAAAAAGGATGCGAGTGAGACGCACGCCAACCACCCGCAGACGTGTAAAGACGCAGCCTCCTGCTTCATTAAAGGCAACAGCAGTGAGTCGGGCACATCAAACCCAGCACGCGGTCCTCGGAGAGACCCGTAGCGGCGAAATACTGCCGAGACTTTAGCCGCACCCTCGGGACGTGTCCGCTCTCGAGGTGCGGCAAAGACACGCCCACGCCAGGGTGCGCTCTTTCCTCATCAGCTAATTGCACTTGGAGCCACTGAGAGGCGGCCATGACACTTGGAGAGTGAGGCCACCTGTTGGTTGGCTTGTATGAATCTCTAGAGCAGGGGTGTCAAACTCCTTTTCACTGAGGGCCACATCGCAGTTATGGCCTCTGAGGGCCGCTTCTAACAGTGAGTAAAAAATGAATACAAAAGTAGGAGGGTTCACTTCATGATATTATCATACAATTGCATGTCCATTTGATCATTAAATATGTTTTCCTCTTCTCTGTAAACTGCCAGCTCAGTTGCCAGAATTTCACCCTACAATTGTTTATATATATATTAGGGCTGCAACAACTCATCGATTAAATCGATTAAAATCGATTATAAAAATAGTTGCCGATTAATCTAGTCATCGATTCGTTGGATCTATGCTATGCGCATGCGCAGAGGCTTTTTTATTTTTTGTATTTTTTTTTTTTTTTAAATAAATCTATTTATAAACTGCAACATTTACAAACAGCTGAGAAACAATAATCAAAATAAGTATGGTGCCAGTATGCTGTTTTTTTTCAATAAAATACTGGAAAGGATAGAAATGTAATTTGTCTCTTTTATCCGATTATTAATCAATTAATCGAAGTAATAATCGACAGATTAATCGATTATCAAATGAATCGTTAGTTGCAGCCCTAATATATATATATATATATATATTTTTACAGCATATTACTGTAAATGAAAAGATGGTACCACCGTTTTTTTCACGTTAAAATTGTGGCGCCTGAGCCGCCATTTTTTAAATTGTTTATTTACACTAAAATATAAGTTTGTTGTATTTATGGTGTGTTACTGTAAATGGAAAAACAATACCACAGTTTTTTACGGTAAAGGTCTACAATAATATGATTTTTTTTCTTTTTTACCATAATAAATAACATTTAATATTTACGTATTTTGATCATTTTAAGCATACGCGGCGCATTTATTTAAAAAATTCGGGACCCGGGGTGGACCGCTCGCCTGTGCATCGGTTGGGGACATCTCTGTGCTGCTGACCCGTCTCTGCTCGGGATGGTCTCCTGCTGGCCCCACTATGGACTGGACTCTCACACTATTATGTTAGATCCACTATGGACTGGACTCTCACACTATTATGTTAGATCCACTATGGACTGGACTCTCACTATTATGTTAGATCCACTATGGACTGGACTCTCACTATTATGTTAGATCCACTATGGACTGGACTCTCACACTATTATGTTAGATCCACTATGGACTGGACTCTCACAATATTATGTTGGATCCACTATGGCAGGGGTCACCAACGCGGTGCCCGCGGGCACCAGGTCGCCCGTAAGGACCAGATGAGTCGCCCGCGGGCCTGTTCTAAAAAAAAAAAAAAAAAAAATGTAAAAAAAAAAAAATTTTTTTTTTTTTTTTTTTTAATATTAAATCTACATAGAAAAAACACAAGATACACTTTCAATCAGTGCATCAACCCAAATAACCTCCCCCATGCACACTCATCCACACAAAAGGGGTTATTTCTTTCTGCTACCAATATTCTGGTTCCCACAACATAGACAACACATCTGCAAGGGACACAGTCCCTGAAGCACACATGATTGCATAGGCTGCTGGTCCACTAACATTTTCATTAATTACTATTTTTTATGTAATTATTTTTATATTGTTTTACTTTCTTTTTTATCCAAGAAAATGTTTTTTATTTATTTATCTTATTTTATTTTATTTTTAAAAAAAAGGGCCTTATCTTCAACAGACCAGGTTGTCAATGAAATTAGATTTTTTTAAAGGGTTTTTTAAACCAGGCCCAGTCCAGATAATGTCCAAGTCGGACTCAGCAACACACACCTTCATTCATGTACACAGAAATAAAATTAGGGAACACAACAGATTGCATATAATTTATAAACAAAACACTTTGCATTCCATTTGAAAGGACGTTCCCTTTAGATTTCCGATCCTTAACATTTTACATTTATCATAATTAAGCTTAAGGCCAGATTGCTGTGAAAATATGTCCAAAAGATTAAGAAGGTTCCGCAAACAATGAGGAAAAATCTTATCTTTGTGAATCAGCCTTTTCTGACATGAACTTCATCAAGAACAAACACAGAACATGCCTCAGTGATGCACATCTGCAAGACTCACTCAGAGTTGCAGTGTCAAGTTACACACCAGAGTACAACACACTAGTTAACAGCATGCAATGCCAGGCTTCCCACTAACTGACAAAGAAACAGATAACAGATTTGGTGTCCAGTTCAAAGTGTGACATGATTTAAAAATTTGAGAGTTTACTTTTGTATTTTACATGAGTTATTATTTGTACAAACATGGTGCAAAGTAATTCATGATTTCTTTAAAAATTTTAGTGGCTAGCTAGTTAAAATGGGATATTGTGATTTCACAAGACTGTCTTAGAAGTGATCATTTGAAAATGTTACATTTGAAAAATGTGCACTTATAGAGAAATTATAAAAATAAAGTGTTGCAAATTGATATTTATCTGTTTCTATATATATTTATTGTGAGAAATCATTAAGATGATCAGTGTTTCCACAAAGATAAATATCATTAATTATTAATAATAACAGAGTTAAAGGTAAATTGAGCAAATTGGCTACTTCTGGCAATTTATTTAAGTGTGTATCTAACTGGTAGCCCTTCGCATTAATCAGTACCCAAGAAGTAGCTCTTGGTTTCAAAAAGGTTGGTGACCCCTGCACTATGGACTGGACTCTCACACTATTATGTTAGATCCACTATGGACTGCACTCTCACACTATTACGTTAGATCCACTATGGACTGGACTCTCACTATTATGTTAGATCCACTATGGACTGGACTCTCACACTATTACGTTAGATCCACTATGGACTGGACTCTCACTATTATGTTAGATCCACTATGGACTGGACTCTCACACTATTATGTTAGATCCACTATGGACTGGACTCTCACACTATTACGTTAGATCCACTATGGACTGGACTCTCACTATTATGTTAGATCCACTATGGACTGGACTCTCACAATATTATGCTAGATCCACTATGGACTGGACTCTCACACTATCATGTTAGATCCACTATGGACTGGACTCTCTCACTATTATGTTAGATCCACTATGGACTGGACTCTCACACTTCATGTTAGATCCACTATGGACTGGACTCTCACACTATCATGTTAGATCCACTATGGACTGGACTCTCTCACTATTATGTTAGATCCACTATGGACTGGACTCTCACACTATCATGTTAGATCCACTATGGACTGGACTCTCTCACTATTATGTTAGATCCACTATGGACTGGACTCTCACACTATCATGTTAGATCCACTATGGACTGGACTCTCTCACTATTATGTTAGATCCACTATGGACTGGACTCTCACACTATCATGTTAGATCCACTATGGACTGGACTCTCATACTATTGTTAGATCCACTATGGACTGGACTCTCACACTATCATGTTAGATCCACTATGGACTGGACTCTCTCACTATTATGTTAGATCCACTATGGACTGGACTCTCACACTATCATGTTAGATCCACTATGGACTGGACTCTCTCACTATTATGTTAGATCCACTATGGACTGGACTCTCACACTATCATGTTAGATCCACTATGGACTGGACTCTCATACTATTGTTAGATCCACTATGGACTGGACTCTCACACTATCATGTTAGATCCACTATGGACTGGACTCTCACACTATCATGCTAGATCCACTATGGACTGGACTCTCACACTATTATGTTAGATCCACTATGGACTGGACTCTCACAATATTATGCTAGATCCACTATGGACTGGACTCTCGCACTATCATGTTAGATCCACTATGGACTGGACTCTCTCACTATTATGTTAGATCCACTATGGACTGGACTCTCACACTATCATGTTAGATCCACTATGGACTGGACTCTCTCACTATTATGTTAGATCCACTATGGACTGGACTCTCACACCATCATGTTAGATCCACTATGGACTGGACTCTCTCACTATTATGTTAGATCCACTATGGACTGGACTCTCACACTATCATGTTAGATCCACTATGGACTGGACTCTCTCACTATTATGTTAGATCCACTATGGACTGGACTCTCACACTATCATGTTAGATCCACTATGGACTGGACTCTCACACTATTATGTTAGATCCACTATGGACTGGACTCTCACTATTATGTTAGATCCACTATGGACTGGACTCTCAATATTATGTTAGATCCACTATGGACTGGACTCTCACTATCATGTTAGATCCACTATGGACTGGACTCTCACTATTATGTTAGATCCACTATGGACTGGACTCTCACACTATCATGCTAGATCCACTATGGACTGGACTCTCACACTATCATGCTAGATCCACTATGGACTGGACTCTCACACTATTATGTTAGATCCACTATGGACTGGACTCTCACACTATTACGTTAGATCCACTATGGACTGGACTCTCACTATTATGTTAGATCCACTATGGACTGGACTCTCACACTATTATGTTAGATCCACTATGGACTGGACTCTCACACTATTACGTTAGATCCACTATGGACTGGACTCTCACTATTATGTTAGATCCACTATGGACTGGACTCTCACACTATTATGTTAGATCCACTATGGACTGGACTCTCACTATTATGTTAGATCCACTATGGACTGTACTCTCACTATTATGTTAGATCCACTATGGACTGGACTCTCACACTATTATGTTAGATCCACTATGGACTGGACTCTCACACTATTATGCTAGATCCACTATGGACTGGACTCTCACACTATCATGCTAGATCCACTATGGACTGGACTCTCACACTATTATGTTAGATTCACTATGGACTGGACTCTCACACTATTATGTTAGATCCACTATGGACTGGACTCTCACTATTATGTTAGATCCACTATGGACTGGACTCTCACTATTATGTTAGATCCACTATGGACTGGACTCTCACTATCATGTTAGATCCACTATGGACTGGACTCTCACTATTATGTTAGATCCACTATGGACTGGACTCTCACACTATTATTTTAGATCCACTATGGACTGGACTCTCACTATTATGTTAGATCCACTATGGACTGGACTCTCACTATTATGTTAGATCCACTATGGACTGGACTCTCACTATCATGTTAGATCCACTATGGACTGGACTCTCACTATTATGCTAGATCCACTATGGACTGGACTCTCACACTATCATGCTAGATCCACTATGGACTGGACTCTCACACTATTATGTTAGATCCACTATGGACTGGACTCTCACAATATTATGCTAGATCCACTATGGACTGGACTCTCACACTATCATGTTAGATCCACTATGGACTGGACTCTCTCACTATTATGTTAGATCCACTATGGACTGGACTCTCACACTATCATGTTAGATCCACTATGGACTGGACTCTCTCACTATTATGTTAGATCCACTATGGACTGGACTCTCATACTATTGTTAGATCCACTATGGACTGGACTCTCACACTATTATGTTAGATCCACTATGGACTGGACTCTCACTATTATGTTAGATCCACTATGGACTGTACTCTCACTATTATGTTAGATCCACTATGGACTGGACTCTCACTATTATGTTAGATCCACTATGGACTGGACTCTCACTATTATGTTAGATCCACTATGGACTGGACTCTCACACTATTATGTTAGATCCACTATGGACTGGACTCTCACACTATTATGTTAGATCTACTATGGACTGGACTCTCACACTATTATGTTAGATCCACTATGGACTAGACTCTCACACTATTATGTTAGATCCACTATGGACTGGACTCTCACACTATTATGTTAGATCCACTATAGACTGGACTCTCTCACTATTATGTTAGATCCACTATGGACTGGACTCTCACACTATTATGTTAGATCCACTATGGACTGGACTCTCACACTATTATGTTAGATCCACTATGGACTGGACTCTCACACTATTATGTTAGATCCACTATGGACTGGACTCTCACACTATTATGTTAGATCCACTATGGACTGGACTCTCACACTATTATGTTAGATCCACTATGGACTGGACTCTCACTATTATGTTAGATCCACTATGGACTGGACTCTCACACTATTATGTTAGATCCACTATGGACTGGACTCTCACACTATTATGTTAGATCTACTATGGACTGGACTCTCACACTATTATGTTAGATCCACTATGGACTAGACTCTCACACTATTATGTTAGATCCACTATGGACTGGACTCTCACACTATTATGTTAGATCCACTATAGACTGGACTCTCTCACTATTATGTTAGATCCACTATGGACTGGACTCTCACACTATTATGTTAGATCCACTATGGACTGGACTCTCACACTATTATGTTAGATCCACTATGGACTGGACTCTCACACTATTATGTTAGATCCACTATGGACTGGACTCTCACACTATTATGTTAGATCCACTATGGACTGGACTCTCACACTATTATGTTAGATCCACTATGGACTGGACTCTCACACTATTATGTTAGATCCACTATGGACTGGACTCTCACTATTATGTTAGATCCACTATGGACTGTACTCTCACACTATTATGTTAGATCCACTATGGACTGGACTCTCACACTATTATGTTAGATCCACTATAGACTGGACTCTCTCACTATTATGTTAGATCCACTATGGACTGGACTCTCACACTATTATGTTAGATCCACTATGGACTGGACTCTCACACTATTATGTTAGATCCACTATGGACTGGACTCTCACACTATTATGTTAGATCCACTATGGACTGGACTCTCACACTATTATGTTAGATCCACTATGGACTGGACTCTCACACTATTATGTTAGATCCACTATGGACTGGACTCTCACTATTATGTTAGATCCACTATGGACTGGACTCTCACACTATTATGTTAGATCCACTATGGACTGGACTCTCACACTATTATGTTAGATCTACTATGGACTGGACTCTCACACTATTATGTTAGATCCACTATGGACTAGACTCTCACACTATTATGTTAGATCCACTATGGACTGGACTCTCACACTATTATGTTAGATCCACTATAGACTGGACTCTCTCACTATTATGTTAGATCCACTATGGACTGGACTCTCACACTATTATGTTAGATCCACTATGGACTGGACTCTCTCACTATTATGTTAGGTCCACTATGGACTGGACTCTCACACTATTATGTTAGATCCACTATGGACTGGACTCTCACACTATTATGTTAGATCCACTATGGACTGGACTCTCTCACTATTATGTTAGATCCACTATGGACTGGACTCTCTCACTATTATGTTAGATCCACTATGGACTGGACTCTCACACTATTATGTTAGATCCACTATGGACTGGACTCTCTCACTATTATGTTAGATCCACTATGGACTGGACTCTCACACTATTATGTTAGATCCACTATGGACTGGACTCTCACACTATTATGTTAGATCCACTATGGACTGGACTCTCACACTATTATGTTAGATCCACTATGGACTGGACTCTCACACTATTATGTTAGATCCACTATGGACTGGACTCTCACACTATTATGTTAGATCCACTATGGACTGGACTCTCTCACTATTATGTTAGATCCACTATGGACTGGACTCTCACACTATTATGTTAGATCCACTATGGACTGGACTCTCTCACTATTATGTTAGATCCACTATGGACTGGACTCTCACACTATTATGTTAGATCCACTATGGACTGGACTCTCACAATATTATGTTGGATCCACTATGGACTGGACTCTCACTATTATGTTAGATCCACTATGGACTGGACTCTCACACTATTATGTTGGATCCACTATGGACTGGACTCTCACTATTATGTTGGATCCACTATGGACTGGACTCTCACACTATTATGTTAGATCCACTATGGACTGGACTCTCACACTATTATGTTAGATCCACTATGGACTGGACTTTCACAATATTATGTTAGATCCACTATGGACTGGACTCTCACACTATTATGTTAGATCCACTATGGACTGGACTCTCACACTATTATGTTAGATCCACTATGGATGGATGAACGGTGGATACCTTTGTGGTTTGAGTTCACATTTTCGGGACTTATGCAGATCCCAACACGTACTAATAGGTAAGAAACGTTAGTTTCTCATAATAAATTGTCCCAGCATATTTTGGTGAGATGCGGGAGATCAGGGTAAGTTTTCACTCTGAATATATGCAATGAAATGTCTTGAAATATACGCAGGATTGCCTGCTCCCTGACCGCGGTGCAGCTGACGGCCCAACACGGGACAAGCAGGACTTTCCTTGGCACTTGGTACCCTGCAGGCTGGTTGGAGGTGAGCGCTGATGCAGCTGCTCTCCTGGACTCCCCTGGGCTGCTCAAGGCGAAGGTCTTAGGAGTCGGCGCTAATGTTATGCTACAGTTGATTTAGCCGGCCCCGCCCCCTCACCCTTGTCCCCTTTGGCGAGAGCGAGCAGGCCGACAAGCTCCGCTTCGCAAGAAGGTCCTGTCCCCCTCGGCGAGAGTGGAATTGCTACAGCAGCATTAAGCCGTGCTAACTCACGGCCATTACTATTCAACAGGCCCCGCAGAGCACACCTTTTTGTCTGGCTGTGATTTCATGAACATGTTTTAGAAGCCAACTGACATGTAAAGCCACTGACACTGACAAGTGTGTGTGTGTGTGTGTGTGTGTGTGTGTGTGTGTGTGTGTGTGTGTGTGTGTGTGTGTGTGTGTGAGAGGACAAGGACAGCGGCTGCAAGCAAAAGGTGTTTTCATGAGCCAATTAAATGACATTGCTATTCCATAGCCCGGGGCGCACCTCAAGGCGAGGAGCAGCTCAAAGTTGCGGCACTCCAGTGGCCATTGTTTGCTAGTGGCGTAACACGCTTTTTATTTGACTTTTTTCTCCCCCCCTCCTTACTACCAGACAGATCGATCATTCGGGCTGGTCCGTCTTCTCCCTCGGAACAGGTTAGCACAATCATTTTCAAGGGCTCAATTTGGGAGCAGCGGCAACAGAGACGTCTAAAAGTAAGTATAAGCAACCAAGAATAATATCGTAAAGATCGTAGATAAAACGTTGTCTACGTTTCAATTATTTCCTTCACTCAATAAATAAACAGTGAATTACTAGAAGTGGGACGTTAGCACACACATTTAGGGGTTCACCCTTCAACTGCTACTAGTGCATGATGTCAGTATTTTTGTATTACAGTAAAATACAACTATAAACAAATGAACTATTGATGTACTTTTGCACAGGTACCGTATACTTTTTCCCCCACACTTTGAGCCCTGCCGCTAAGAAAACGGTGCGGCTAATTTATGATTTTGTCTTCGCTACCAGCCATAATGTTTTGTATTCAACAAGTAGTTTTTGTATAACACCGACAGAGACACTGAAAAGGTGTGCTATCACACACAATTTTAGGGGTTCACCCTTGAACCCTGTGCTGCTAGTTTATGATGTCAGTATTTTTGGATTACAGTAAAATACAACTATAGACAAATGAACTATTGATGGACTTTTGCACAGGCACCACATTTTACGGACTATAAGCGGCTACTTTTTCCCCGCACTTTGAGCCCTGCTGCTAAGAAAACAGTGCGGCTAATTTATGAATGTTTTTTCACTAACAAGCACAATGTTTTGTGTCCAACAAGTAGTTTTCGTATAACACCGACAGAGACACTGAAAAAGTGTGCTATCACACCCAATTTTAGGGGTTCACCCTTGAACCCTGTGCTGCTAATTTATGATGTCAGTATTTTTGTATTACAGTAAAATACAACTATAAACAAATGAACTATTGATGGACTTTTGCACAGGTACTGTATACTTTTTTCCCCACACTTTGAGCCCTGTCGCTAAGAAAACGGTGCAGCTAATTTATGATTTTGTCTTCGCTATCAGCCATAATGTTTTGTATTCAACAAGTAGTTTTCGTATAACACCGACAGAGACACTGAAAAGGTGTACTATCACACCCAATTTTAGGGGTTCACCCTTGAACCCTGTGCTGCTAGTTTATGATGTCAGTGTTTTTGGATTACAGTAAAATACAACTATAAACAAATTAACTATTGATGGATTTTTGCACAGGCGCCACATTTTCCAGACTATAAGCGGCTACTTTTTCACCGCACTTTGAGCCCTGCTGCTAAGAAAACAGTGCGGCTAATTTATTAATGTTTTTTCACTAACAGGCACAATGTTTTGTATTCAACAAGTAGTTTTCGTATAACACCGACAGAGACACTGAAAAGGTGTGCTATCACACACAATTTTAGGGGTTCACCCTTGAACCCTGTGCTGCTAGTTTATGATGTCAGTATTTTTGGATTACAGTAAAATACAACTATAAACAAATGAACTATTGATGGATTTTTGCACAGGCGCCGCATTTTACGGACTATAAGCGGCTACTTTTTCCCCCACACTTTGAGCCCTGCCGCTAAGAAAACGGTGCGGTTAATTTATGATTTTTTCTTCGCTACCAGCCATAATGTTTTGTATTCAACAAGTAGTTTTCGTATAACACCGACAGAGACACTGAAAAGGTGTGCTATCACACCCAATTTTAGGGGTTCACCCTTGAACCCTGTGCTGCTAATATATGATGTCAGTATTTTTGAAATACAGTAAAATACAACTATAAACAAATGAACTATTGTTGGACTTTTGCACAGGTACAGTATACTTTTTCCCCCACACTTTGAGCCCTGCCGCTAAGAAAACGGTGCGGCTAATTTATGATTTTGTCTTCGCTACCAGCCATAATGTTTTGTATTCAACAAGTAGTTTTCGTATAACACCGACAGAGACACTGAAAAGGTGTGCTATCACACCCAATTTTAGGGGTTCACCCTTGAACCCTGTGCTGCTAGTTTATGATGTCAGTATTTTTGTATTACAGTAAAATACAACTATAAACAAATGAACTATTGATGGACTTTTGCACAGGTACCGTATACTTTTTCCCCCACACTTTGAGCCCTGTCGCTAAGAAAACGGTGCGGCTAATTTATGATTTTGTCTTCGCTACCAGCCATAATGTTTTGTATTCAACAAGTAGTTTTCGTATAACACCGACAGAGACACTGAAAAGGTGTGCTATCACACCCAATTTTAGGGGTTCACCCTTGAACCCTGTGCTGCTAGTTTATGATATCAGTATTTTTGAAATACAGTAAAATACAACTATAGACAAATGAAATATTGATGGACTTTTGCACAGGCGCCACATTTTCCAGACTATAAGCGGCTACTTTTTCCCCACACTTTGAGCCCTGCTGCTAAGAAAACAGTGCGGCTAATTTATGAATGTTTTTTCACTAACAGGCACAATGTTTTGTATTCAACAAGTAGTTTTCGTATAACACCAACAGAGACACTGAAAAGGTGTGCTATCACGCACAATTTTAGGGGTTCGCCCTTGAACCCTGTACTGCTAGTTTATGAAGTCAGTATTTTTGTATTACAGTAAAATACAACTATAAACAAATTAACTATTGATGGACTTTTGCACAGGTACCGTATACTTTTTCCCCCACACTTTGAGCCCTGCCGCTAAGAAAACGGTGCGGCTAATTTATGATTTTGTCTTCGCTACCAGCCATAATGTTTTGTATTCAACAAGTAGTTTTCGTATAACACCGACAGAGACACTGAAAAGGTGTGCTATCACACCCAATTTTAGGGGTTCACCCTTGAACCCTGTGCTGCTAGTTTATGATATCAGTATTTTTGAAATACAGTAAAATACAACTATAGACAAATGAAATATTGATGGACTTTTGCACAGGCGCCACATTTTCCAGACTATAAGCGGCTACTTTTTCCCCACACTTTGAGCCCTGCTGCTAAGAAAACAGTGCGGCTAATTTATGAATGTTTTTTCACTAACAGGCACAATGTTTTGTATTCAACAAGTAGTTTTCGTATAACACCGACAGAGACACTGAAAAGGTGTGCTATCACACACAATTTTAGGGGTTCACCCTTGAACCCTGTACTGCTAGTTTATGAAGTCAGTATTTTTGGATTACAGTAAAGTACAACTATAAACAAATTAACTATTGATGGATTTTTGCACAGGCGCCGCATTTTACGGACTATAAGCGGCTACTTTCCCCCCCACACTTTGAGCCCTGCCGCAGAGTAAACGGTGCGGCTAATTTATGAGTTTTTCTTCGCTAACAGCCGTAATGTTTTTTGCTCTAGCGCCCCCTAGGAAAAAACAAAAACAAACTGCCTGTAACTCCCACTAGGAGAGACATGAAACAAAAACAAAAACCTCTATGTAGGTCTGACTTAGACCTACATTTCATAATTTCCCATCCTCGGGCAAAAACCAACAGGAAGTTGGCAATTTCCCCTTCAAGACAAAAAATGACTAAAAACACACATTTTTGCCTCTTTGAGCTGTAATTTGACCCCCTCAAAATACTTCAAAACTCACCAAACTTCTCACACACATCGGGACTGGTGGAAATTGCCATCTAAAAAAAAAAAAACCGAACCCCAAAACTCCAAATTGCGCTCTAGCGCAATTTTTGAATAAAACAGAGACAAAACTGCTTCTCAGAGGAAAACTCAGACAAAACTGCTTGTAACTTCCGGTAGGAATGTCTTAGAGACATGAAACAAATACCTATATGTAGGTCTCACCTAGACCTATATTTCATAGATTGACATCCTTCAGCAAAAATCAACAGGAAGTTTGCAATCCCTCCTTCAAAACAACATTTTTGTTAAAAGCGGTCACCAAACATCAAAAATTATCTCCTCTTAGCGCGTTTGTCGTTTCGGCTTCAAACTGCTACAGGAGAGACATTGAACCCTTCTGATTAAAAGTTGCCGACGGCGTTTAGATTCGTGCTACGGTTTTGATTTTACGAGCCTTCAAAGACCCGCAGCACTAAAGCTGCTCCACTGCCTATAACGCAGGGCCGGCCCGTGGCATAGGCCGTATAGGCAAATGCTAAGGGCGCCGTCCATCAGGGGGCGCCACGCCAGTGCCACAAATGTTGGAGGAAAAAAAAAAAAAAAAAAGAAAAAAAAAAAGTTGGTACTATTATTTCTAAATACATAAAATAATCCCACGTTAATTAAAATGCAAAGTAAAGCCTATTTAATAGAAATATTATTTGTTACAACATTACGGCCCCCCTCCCCCGGCACGGTGCGCCCCCTCCCTTCCCGTATCATGACTCTTTTTGGACGTCACCACATCAAAAAAATCAACACAAGATGTCAAAACGGCCAAAACTGTCAGGTGCCCAGGGAAGAAAAGAGGAGGAGAAACGAGAAAAAGACAGAGGTAGCAGGGAGGTAACGCTAGCCTACATGAAATTATTTGTCTGTTACAGAATGTGATAGTAACCTGTATTTTTAGCATTAAGCTAATGTTACATGATTCGGCAATTGCTAATCAATAAATAGCTAGTTCTGTTTTAACGTCGGGTTAATATTGTGGAGGGGGCTAAATTGTTATGGAAAATAATGTAACGTTAGGTAATTACAGTACTCCCTGGTGTACAGTCATTTGTAAGTCATTCTAGTTAATGCAATATTAAAAAGCACAAATAGAGAACTCTGTAGGATCCCCTTTTTTTGTAATATAGTTGTTAAAGTCATACTGGTTTGATATCTTGTTTTGTGCAGTGCCTTATTTATATTGTATTTTTAATTTATTTTATGCAACTTGTTGACACGTTTTATTTTGTGTTTATGTATGTAAAAAATATTGTGTTTCATACATTCATTTTTTGTATTCATTTATTTATCCATATTTTTTTTTATCTTGTTAACTATTCGGATTGTTAATTTGCTTTCTTTAAGTAAAAAAAAAAGGTCAAAGACAAAGCTATTTGGTTTCTTGTGAGTATATACACTTCACTGCCGATGTGGGGGGGGCGCCACCTAAAATCTTGCCTAGGGCGCCAGATTGGTTAGGGCCGGGCCTGCCTATAATGACAACGTGAAATGGAATTATTTCTTTTTTGTCCTCAAAATTCTACACACAATACCCTATAATGACAATGTGAACTCAGACACAACTTCCTCTAACTCCCAGTACGAATATCGTAGAGACACGAAACAAAAACCTCTATGTAGGTCTCACTCAGGACTACCACTGGACAAAAGTATTGGGACACCAGCCAAAATGCGGACCCGACCAACGCTGCTTGCAGCTTTAATATTTTCTTGTTTTTGAACACTGACTTTTTGCAGTGTGGGAAGCATTGCTTTGGTCGCCAGATGCTACGTGAACCACTACGCTAGCAACATTATTCATTTATAGGGGCGAAGGCAGATTAGAGCGTGTTCCACGCGGTGATGATGTCCCAGGTGCCGATGTAGGCCACCATTCAAGGTGAGAAGGGGGGAAAAAAAAAACATAGCGCTGATCTTTGATCTTCTCACTTTTGTTTGAAAATCAAATTGATCAAACAAGGGAATAATAACAACAACAACAAGAAGATGATAAACAGATGAAAAAAGTCCAAGCACAAAGGCATGCTAGTAGAAAAATCTTGCATTTGATTATCTCCCGTAATGAATATGTCACATTTGCAAAGTGGGGCTCAGGTAAGACTATTCTCTCCTTCATCATTATCTAGCCCTGCAGCGGAGCCCATCCCGCTTCTCTCCCCTTTAGGCCACAGGGGACTGATATGAAAGGGAATTGGACACTTGGGGCCACACATACTGTAATTAAAAACCTCTCCTTTGCTTGGTACGTTGTTTGGAAACATCATTTGGGTGCACAACGTGCATTTGTTAGGGATGTGACCTAAATACACCCTCCATTAAACACAGGGAAGCACCGGGTCTTTGTCTCGGGTTGCTACTCACTCATTAGGTGTGAAAAGGAGGTGATTCAGGCACCGCTGGGGTTTAAATATAGAAAGGTGATATCCATACAAAGGGAGATGCAAACCCCCAGGTGGAATTTGAGCAATCGAAGAAGGCGGCGGCTGGCGACTGAAGCTCGGCTCATTTGGCTGAGCGAAACGTGCCAGGAAGTAGTCGGTGACATAATCCATGCAAAGTGGCTATGCTGTGCAACATGACAATACTGTACGTGCTATAAAGGCCTACTGAAAGCCACTACTAGCGACCACGCAGTCTGATAGTTTATATATCAATGATGAAATCTTAACATTGCAACACATGCCAATACGGCCGGGTTAACTTAGAAAGTGACATTTTAAATTTCCCGCCACACTTCCGCTTGAAAACGTCTATGTATGATGACGTATGCGCGTGACGTCAATGGTTGATACGGAAGTATTCGGACACATTGAATCCAATACAAAAAAGCTCTGTTTTCATCGCAAAATTCCACAGTATTCTGGACATCTGTGTTGGTGAATCTTTTGCAATTCGTTTAATGAACAATGGAGACTGCAAAGAAGAAAGCTGTAGGTGGGATCGGTGTATTAGCGGCTGGCTGCAGCAACACAACCAGGAGGACTTTGAGATGGATAGCAGACGCGCTACCGTGAGTACAGCTTTGGCTTCCAAACATTTGATCGCTTGCCCCTACGTGCGTGTCGCTATGTGCATGTCACGTACGTAACTTTGGGGGAATATATGATTCTTGCCGACTGATGGCGGCCGGGGTGTCGTCGAAAGCTACAACGCCCGCCGCCGCCGTCCCGTAGCTAAGTTAGCTTCAATGGCGTCGTTAGCACAGCATTGTTAAGCTTCGCCAAGCTGGAAATTATTAACCGTGTAGTTACATGTTCATGGTTTAATAGTATTGTTGATCTTCTGTCTATCCTTCCAGTCAGGGATTTATTTATTTTATTTCTAACTGCATTTAAGCACGATGCTATCACGTTAGCTCCGTAGCTAAAGAGCGTCGCCGATGTATTGTCGTGGAGATAAAAGTCACTGTGAATGTCCATTTCGCGTTCTCGACTCTCATTTTCAAGAGGATATAGTATCCCAGGTGGTTTAAAATACAAATCCGTGATCCACAATAGAAAAAGGAGAGAGTGTGGAATCCAATGAGCCAGCTTGTACCTAAGTTACGGTCAGAGCGAAAAAAGATACGCCCTGCACTGCCTCTCTAGTTCTTCACTCTAACGTTCCTCATCCACGAATCTTTCATCCTCGCTCAAATTAATGGGGTAATCGTCACTTTCTTGGTCCGAATCTCTCTCGCTCCATTGTAAACAACGGGGAATTGTGAGGAATACTAGCTCCTGTGACGTCACGCTACTTCCGCTACAGGCAAGGCTTTTTTTTTTTATCAGCGACCAAAAGTTGCAAACTTTATCGTCGATGTTCTCTACTAAATCCTTTCAGCAAAAATATGGCAATATCGCGAAATGATCAAGTATGACACACAGAATGCATCTGCTATCCCCGTTTAAATAAAAAATAATAATTTCAGTAGGCCTCTAAGGTTGTACAGCAGGGCTATTCCACTGGTGTCCCCATTGGCCACATTCGGTCAGGAATGACAACATACCGGCCCCCTGAATTCAGTTGGAAACTTGGGAAAAAAATTCCTAAACATAGTAGAGTGCTCCTGTTGTATAGGGCGGGGGTCAGCAACCTGAGGCTCTTGAGCCGTATGCTATTCAATTGAATATAACTTGAAAATTGTGTAAATGGTAAATAAAAACAGAACACAATGATTTGCAAATCCTTTTCAACTTATATTCAATTGAATAGACTGCAAAGACAAGATATTGAACGTTTGAACTGGAAAACGTTATTGTTTGCAAATATTAGCTCATTTGGAATTTGATGCCTGCAACATGTTTCAAAAAAGCTGGCACAAGTGGCAAAAAAATACTGATAAAGTTGAGGAATGCTCATCAAACACTTATTTGGAACATCCCACAGGTGAACAGGCTAATTGGGAACAGGTGGGTGCCATGATTGGGTATAAAAGTAGATTCCATGAAATGCTCAGTCATTCACAAACAAGGATGGGGCGAGGGTCACCACTTTGTCAACAAATGTGTGAGCAAATTGTTGAACAGTTTAAGAACAACATTTCTCAACCAGCTATTGCAAGGAATTGAGGGATTTCACCATCTACGCTCCGTAATATCATCAAAAGGTTCAGAGAATCTGGAGAAATCACTGCACGTAAGCGGCTAAGCCCGGGACCTTAGATCCCTCAGGCGGTACTGCATCAAAACATCAGTGTGTAAAGGATATCACCACATGGGCTCAGGAACACTTCAGAAACCCACTGTCAGTAACTACAGTTGGTCGCTACATCTGTAAGTGCAAGTTAGAACTCTCCTATGCAAAGCCAAAGCCATTTATCAACAACACCCAGAAACAAGAATGGGAAATAATTCCAACTGAAAAGCTTCAAAAATGTGTCTCCTCAGTTCCCAAACGTTTACTGAGTGTTGTTAAAAGGAAAGGCCATGTAACACAGTGGTGAACATGCCCCTGTGACAACTTTTTTGCAATGTGTTGCTGCCATTAAATTCTAAATTAATGATTATTTGCAACAAAAAAAAAAGTTTCTCAGTTGGAACATTAAATATCTTGTCTTTGTAGTCTATTCAATTGAATATAAGTTGAAAAGGATTTTCAAATCACAGAATTTTGTTTTTATTTACGAATTACAAAACGTGCCAACTTCACTGGTTTTGGGTTTTCTATGATAACATAATATCTGTTGCATTATTAGATGGATAAAGTTTAAAATATATATAATTGCCTGCAGTACATTTCTTTTTTTTCCTGTCAAAAAAAAAAAAAAAAAAAGACTGATAAACTACTTTATTGAAGCATATTATTTCTAGGTTTTCACAGGCCATTCAAAATGATGTGGCGGTCCAGATCTGGCCCCCGGGGGCCTTGACTTTGACACATGCATTGCAAAAAGTGAAATCTAAGTAAGATGAAATATGTCAAATAAGGGTGATATTTGCTTATTTTCTGTCTGATAAGATCATTCTTCTCACTAAGCAGATTTTATGTTAGTGTTTTACTTGTTTTGGTCCTAAATGATGTCAGTAAGATATTACAGCTTGTTGCTGAGATTTGATGAGCTATATTGAGTAAAACATGCTTGAAACTAGAATATCAACTGTTGTGTCATCAACACTCACAAGTAGAAAACTACTTTTTTAAAGTCATCATTTCTTATTTCAAGCATGAAAAAAAAAATCATGATGCCGAGCGCATATCATTATGTCAAGATAATGGCACTAGCATTTACTTAATTTAACAATATTTTTCAACATATTGAGCAAAAAGGTCTCTTTTTTTTTCTACCAAGAAAAGTGCACTTGTTATTAGTGAGAATATACTTATTTTAAGGTATTTTTGGGTTAATTGAGGTTAGCCAATTTGACTTGTTTTGGAAAGTCTTGACAAGCCACATTTTCTTGTTCTATTGGCAGATAATTTTGCTTAGTTCAAGTAAAATACCCCCAATTTTTATTTTTTTTTCTTCTTGTTTTTGAACACTGACTTTTTGCAGTGTGTGCTCTAAATGTTTGTGAACGATAGGCAAAAATCCCCAAAAAGTGCAGTTCCCTTTTAAAACATTGTCGTACAATCAACAAAAAGGTGTGATGGCAACAGTTTGACTGTGGAACAAGTCAAAGGTCCCCTTGTACAGTATGTGTCCTTACACTGCAAAAAGTCAGTGTTCAAAAACAAGAATAAAAAATACAAAAATGAGGGGTATTTTATTTGAACTAAGCAAAATTATCTGCCAATAGAACAAGACAATTTGGCTTGTCAAGACTTTCCGAAACAAGTCAAATTAGCTAACCTCAATGAACCCAAAAAGACCTTAAAATAAGTATATTCTCACTAATAACAAGTGTACTACTATATGAGTACGTATTTTCTATTGTTTCATTGAAAATAAAACAGCAAAGTCCATTTGGCTGTCATCTGTTTTAATTATGAGACACAATTGTGTCAAAGTCAGGATTTTTTTTTTCATGCTTGAAATAAGAAATTATTACCGTCATTTTCGGACTATAAGTCGCAGTTTTAAGTCGCCGGCCGGGATGTCCAACATGTCCAAAATGCGCCCAGCAAAGTCCCACGGGAAGGCGGGGAGGAAAGTGAGAAAAGTCAGTAAAATGTTCAAAAATCACACCCGAGTGCCACAAGTCTTAAGACTTGTGGCACTCCATGTGGGACTCAAACCTGGGTAGGTATTTTGAACATTTTTGGGACCTTTGCCGACTTTTCTCCTCCACTTCCCGTGGGACTTTGCTGGGTGCGCTTTGGACATTGTTTGCATCCTGGGACTTGTGCGGCCGGCGGCGGGACTCGTGGGACTGGAACCAGGGGAGGTATTTTGGACACAATTGGGACTTTTGACCATTTTGACCGCCTTTTCCCCTCTTCTTCCCCACCTTCCTGTGCACCATTGCTGGGTGTGTTTTGGACATTTGGACAAACATAGTTTCAAGCATGTTTTACTCAATATAGCTCATCAAATCTCAGCAACAAGCTGTAATATCTTACTGACATCATTTAGGAGCAAAACACTTAAAACAAGTAAAACACTCTAACATCAAATCTGCTTAGTGAGAAGAATGATCTTGTCAGACAGAAAATAAGCAAATATCACCCTTATTTGACATATTTCATCTTACTTAGATTGCACTTTTTGCAGTGTAGGTACAGTAGCAGCCAGTTTAATGGCTTTTCAACACACACACACAAACAAAACATCTGCCTCTGAAGATCATATTCAAATCAAATGCCATTTTAACAAGCTAAATAAGTCCGTCTGGAGTTGAAAAAACAAAAAACAAAAACAAACTGACGCATTTTTCGGAGTATAAGTCGCACCGGCCGAAAATGCCTAATAAAGAAGGAAAAAAACATATATAAGTCGCATTGGAGTATAAGTCGCATTTTTGGGGGGAAATGTATTTGATAAAAGCCAACAGCAAGAATAGACATTTGAAAGGCAATTTAAAATGTCTAAAGAATAGTGAACAACAGGCTGAATAAGTGTACGTTATATGAGGCATAAATAACCAACTGCTATGTTAACGTAACATATTATGGTAAGAGTCATTCAAATAACTATAACATATAGAACATGCTATACGTTTACCAAACAATCTGTCACTCCTAATCACTAAATCCCATGAAATCTTATACGTCTAGTCTCTTACGTCAATGACATCAATAATATTATTTCATATTTTATGCTAATGTGTTCATCATTTCACACATAAGTCGCTCCTGAGTATAAGTCGCACCCCCGGCCAAACTATGAAAAAAACTGTGACTTATAGTCCGAAAAATACGGTACTTGTTTTAAGTGTTTTGCTCCTAAATGATGTCAGTAAGATATTACAGCTTGTTGCTGAGATTTGATGAGCTATATTGAGTAAAACATGCTTGAAACTAGAATATCAACTGTTGTGTCATCAACACTCACAAGTAGAAAACTACTTTTTTAAAGTCATCATTTCTTACTTCAAGCATGAAAAAAAAAATCATGATGTCGAGCGCATATCATTATGTCAAGATAATGGCACTAGCATTTACTTCATTTAACAATATTTTTCAACATAATGAGTAAAAAGGTCTCTTTTTTTTTCTACCAAGAAAAGTGCACTTATTAGTGAGAATATACTTATTTTAAGGTATTTTTGGGTTCATTGAGGTTAGCTAATTTTGCTTCTTTTGGAAAGTCTTGACAAGCCAAATTTTCTTGTTCTATTGGCAGATAATTTTGCTTAGTTCAAGTAAAATACCCCCAATTTTAATTTTTTTTCTTCTTGTTTTTGAACACTGACTTTTTGCAGGCAAAAACCCCAAAAAGTGCAGTTCCCTTTTATAATATTGTCGTACAATCAACAAAAAGGTGTGATGGCAACAGTTTGACTGTGGAACAACTCAAAGGTCCCCTTGTACAGTATGTGTCCTTAGGTACAGTAGCAGCCAGTTTAATGGCTTTTCAACACACACAAAAACAAAACATCTGCCTCTGAAGATCATATTCAAATCAAATGCCATTTTAACAAGCTAAATAAGTCCGTCTGGAGTTGAAAAAACAAAATAAACCAGACTATTAACGCCTCCTCTTGGGAGTCTCCTCCTTATTCCTGCCACTGTGACATATTTACAACACAAAGCCATGGAGTCCCCTCCGCACGCACACA
This sequence comes from Entelurus aequoreus, assembly GCF_033978785.1. Lineage (NCBI taxonomy): Eukaryota > Metazoa > Chordata > Actinopteri > Syngnathiformes > Syngnathidae > Entelurus > Entelurus aequoreus. Next base: position 2,859,571 of record NC_084752.1, read on the forward strand.
AACACACTTAGACAAATAACCAAACAAAAAAAAAAAAGAAGAAGAGAAGGGGCTGATTTAATTAGTTCAATAATGAAATGAAGCTTAATTAGAGTCACTTTCCTTGGGAGAGAAGTGCGGATGCTGTTCCTTGTCATTACCGAGCCATAATGAGCCACAGAACACGACGCCTTGTGCGTCGCTGCCAGCGTCCGCGGCAATAACAATAATAATCTAACTTTCTTTCCACCGTGCGAGGCACAATGTCAAGGCGCCCTGACAAGAAAACACACACAAATTAAGTGTATTATTTAGCAGCAATGAGCTCCCCCCGCCCCCCCCTGAAGTTCAATAGGCTTTTAAAATGAAAGGAGTTATGTCGGCCCTGTAGCCAATCCATAAAGGTCTTTGACGTTTTACGGCGAGCCCGTTCCAGATTGGTCCGGCTTGTCTCTACACCGCTGGCCTAATGTTCACCTGCTTGTTATGGTTCCGAGGCTGATAAGAAGTGATGCTCCGACGTCTCCCCGGGGTGTGATTGCGGGCTAAATATTAGCGGGCCCTCGGCTAGTAAACCACTGTCCTCTCGTAAAGAAATCAACACACCCAATGACTTTTTAAATGTTAATATACTGTCATGAGGCTGTGTGTGTGTGTGTGTGTGTGTGTGTGCACGAAATGAGTCTGAAAAATGATCTGGAGGGAATGTGTGTGCGTGTGTGTGTGTTTTAGCGCACCCTCCGTTTCATTATTGTCCAGCAGCAGAAGCCAGTCATTTCCCTGTCTTCATAAAGACTTGGCCCATTAAATTCTACCTCTATTCAATAATTAGGACTCCACAAATAAACCAAAGGCAATTAAATCAATGCTTCCCTGGGCTGGTGCCTGGACCCCGTGGCCCACGTGGACACTCCATCTTCACCGCTGGCATTATTCATGGCGGGCCGCGCCGGGTTGGTACACTGCACCCCCCGGCCTGCTCGTGATTATTAGATAGCGCCGTCCCTGGCCGTGGTGGCTCTCTACTGACGGCCGGAGGGTTTTATTTCATTAACTGGCCGGTGGAGGTAAACAACAACAAGGAAATTAGGGATGGGCGTGATGATTGATCAACTGTTGATCATTAAGCGCGTGTTGACTCCGCCCACCTTGACTGATGCAACATTGGCATCCCGGAGATTTGGTGGCTGCATCTTATGCTAGGCTCACACCAACGGCGCTTTAAAGCGGCGTTATAGCGTAACAAAGCCTGATTAAAGCGTGAGGGTCCAAACCAGGGGTCACCAACCTTTTTGAAAGCAAGAGCTACTTCTTGGGTAGTGATTAATGCGAAGGGCTACCAGTTTGATACACACTTCAATAAATTGCCAGAAATAGCCAATTTGCTCAATTTACCTTTAACTCTATGTTATTATTAATAATTAATGATATTTACACTTAATTGAACGGTTTAAAAGAGGAGAAAACACGGAAAAAAATGACAATTAAATTTTGAAACATAGTTTATCTTCAATTTCGACTCTTTAAAATTCAAAATTCAACCGAAAAAAAGAGAAAAACTTAAAAAAAAGAATTTATGGAACACCATTAGTAATTTTTCCTGATTAAGATAATTTTAGAATTTTGATTAAATAGGTTAAAAATGACAATTAAATTTTGAAACATAGTTTATCTTCAATTTCGACTCTTTAAAATTCAAAATTCAACCGAAAAAACAGAAAAGAAAAACTAGCTAGTTCGAATCTTTTTGAAAAAATAAAAAAAAGAATTTATGCAACATCATTAGTAATTTTTCCTGATTAAAATTACTTTTAGAATTTTGATGACATGTTTTAAATAGGTTAAAATCCAATCTGCACTTTGTTAGAATATATAACAAATTGGACCAAGCTATATTTCTAACAAAGACGAATCATTATTTCTTCTAGATTTTCCAGAACAAAATTTTTAAAAGAAAATCAAAAGACTTTGAAATAAGATTTGAATTTGATTCTACAGATTTTCTAGATTTGCCGGAATATTTTTTTTGAATTTTAATCATAATAAGTTTGAAGAAATATTTCACAAATATTCTTTGTCGAAAAAACAGAAGCTAAAATGAAGAATTAAATTAAAATGTATTTATTATTCTTTACAATAAAAAATAAAATTCACTTGAACATTGATTTAAATTGTCAGGAGAGAAGAGGAAGGAATTTAAAAGGTAAAAAGGTATATGTGTTTAAAAATACTAAAATCATTTTTAAGGTTGTATTTTTTCTCTAAAATTGTCTTTCTGAAAGTTATAAAAAGCAAAGTAAAAAAAATAATGAATTTATTTAAACAAGTGAAGACCAAGTCTTTAAAATATTTTCTTGGATTTTCAAATTCTATTTGAGTTTTGTCTCTCTTAGAATTAAAAATGTCAGGCAAAGCGAGACCAGCTTGCTAGTAAATAAATAACATTTAAAAAATAGAGGCAGCTCACTGGTAAGTGCTGCTATTTGAGCTATTTTTAGAACAGGCCAGCGGGCTACTCATCTGGTCCTTACGGGCTACCTGGTGCCCGCGGGCACCGCGTTGGTGACCCCTGGTCCAAATGGATCGTGGGAAAGCTTGTAGTGAAGCGGGACATGCGGCAAGTTCGCCAACATTTTTTAAACGGTTTTAAAAAATTCTGCGCTCTGTCAAGAATGGAATAAAGCGCCGAGAGCGTATGAAAGCGTGAAAAAGCGTGACAAAGCTCAGCAAAACTTGACTCAAAGCGTAGGAAAGCTTAACAGATCTTGGTTCAAAGCGCAGACCCCAGTCTACAACTACAAATAGGAAGTGACTGTGATATTGACTAGTGACATTGAAACTTTATGTAAAACCAACACAGGATTACAAATCCATTCTCTTTTGCATCATTGCCTTTTTTATACGATGATCATTGTTTCTGTACTTCTGTTAGAGTTTGCTGTTTGATGTTGCACTTTGACATTACTGTCTATCATTTTTCTGTATGAAAATGTTAATAATAAAGAGAATATGTTACGTTTTATAAAAGAAATGCCTTTTATTATTTTCAACTAGCATAATAAATGAAAGATAGATATTTATTAAGATGACAAAATAAAAGAAATGAAGATATAAAACATAATATAACGGGAAAAAAAGAGAAATTGAAAAAATAAATGAATATAAAAAATTTGTGGATAATAGACTTTTATTATTTTCAACTAGCATAAGAAATGAAAGATAGATATTTATTAAGATGACAAAAATAAAAGAAATGAAGATATAAAACATAATATAACGGAAAAAAAAGAGAAATTGAAAAAATAAATGAATATAAAAAAATGTGTGGATAATTGCCTTTTATTATTTTCAACTAGCATAAGAAATGAAAGTTAGATATTTATTAAGATGACAAAAATAAAAGAAATGAAGATATAAAACATAATATCACGGAAAAAAAAGAGAAATTGAAAAAATAAATGAATATAAAAAATGTGTGGAAAACAGTATACTGAGTTTTTCACATTGTTTTCTTATTTTTGTTGTAACAATGCACAACAGAGCTTGATAATCGTGTCAGAGCCTGATTTAAAGCATCAGGATCGCACCAAAGCGTAATAATGTTCAATAAAGCGTAATAAAACGTATCAAAGCGTGATTTAAAGCGTATCAAAGCGGGATCAAAGCGTGAGGAACGGTAACAAAGCGGCAACTAATTCGTATCAGAGCGTATCAAAGCATAACATTACTTCGGAGATCGGGATATTCGTGGAAAAATTGACAAAAATGACGGCGCTTTGCTCGCCGCTTTAAAGCGCGGCAAGCGCCGTTGGTGTGAACCAGGCATTAGGTAAGGAACGACAACCAGAACAATGAATTAAAGTCAAAGTTGAAGTACCACTGATAGTCACGCACACACTAGGTGTGGTGAAATTACTCTCTGCGTTCAACCCATCCTCTTGTTCCACCACCTGGGAGGTGAGGGGAGCAGTGAGTGGCAGCGGTGGCCGCGCTCGGGGAATCATTTTGGTGATTTAACCCCCAATGCCAACCCTTGATGCTGAGTGCCAAGCAGGGAGGTTTTGGGTCCCATTTTTTTCATAGTCTTTGGTATGACTCGGCCGGGGTTTGAACTCACGACCTACCGATGTTAACCCTGTAACACCCCTAGTTGTAAAATTACAACGTTACCTTTAACCATCCTAAAAAACAACCCGTTATATATACACTACCGTTCAAAAGTTTGGGGTCACCCAAACAATTTAGTGGAATAGCCTTCATTTCTAAGAAGTGAAGTGAAGTGAAGTGAAGTGAATTATATTTATATAGCGCTTTTCTCTAGTGACTCAAAGCGCTTTACATAGTGAAAACCCAATATCTAAGTTACATTTAAACCAGTGTAAGAACAAGAATAGACTGTCGAGTTTCAGATGAAAGTTCCCTTTTTCTGGCCATTTTGAGCGTTTAATTGAGCCCACAAATGTGATGCTCCAGAAAGTCAATCTGCTCAAAGGAAGGTCAGTTTTGTAGCTTCTGAAACGAGCTAAAGTGTTTTCAGATGTGTGAACATGATTGCACAAGGGTTTTCTAATCTTTAATTAGCCTTCTGAGCCAATGAGCAAACACATTGTACCATTAGAACACTGGAGTGATAGTTGTTGGAAATGGGCCTCTATACACCTATGTAGATATTGCACCAAAAAGCAGACATTTGCAGCTAGAATAGTCATTTACCACATTAGCAATGTATAGAGTGTATTTCTTTCAAGTTAAGACTAGTTTAAAGTTATCTTCATTGAAAATAAGGACATTTCAATGTGACCCCAAACTTTTGACCGGTAGTGTATATATATATATATGTATATATATATATATATATATATATATATATATATATATATATATATATATATATATATATATATATATATATATATATATATATATATATATATATATATATATATATATATAAAATCACATTTACATAGTCATTGGGTCCTATTGTTCAGTCTCACAAGGCTATTGGATCGTACATTTGTTTATAAGTCACGCCTTCTGGCCATGAACTCACACAACCTCTCAAGGTTTCCTTCCAACAAAATCTATTTGTTTCATTGGACTGGATTCGTCAGATTCAAGTAAGTAAAATGTCAATTACAACCGTGCTGCTTTTATTTTGAAAAGTGTTATTTATGGGCGTATGTGCGTGTGTAACCTGTGAGTGAAGGTGCACAGCGACAAGTGATGCCCGGTTACCCCCGAGACGCTAAAAAGAGAAAAGTTGATGAGGAATGGCGGGTTTTCAACAAGACATGGACTGCTAAGTATTTCTTTACAGAAATTAAAGGTAAAGCCGTGTGCTTTGTTTGTGGTAAACAGGTTGCTGTGTTTAAAGATAATCATTTGAATCGCCACTACACGACGAAGCACCAGGAAAAATACCGGAATGTGTCTGATGAAGCGCACGCTAGGGAGGCTGATGCGTTGATGGTAAAACTGCAAACCCAACAAGGAATTTTTGCCAAATTTCACACCCCCAGAGATGCAGCCGTCAGGACAAGTTTCATCATTTCTCACAAAATCGCCAGAAAAAGTAAGGCGTTTTCTGACGGAGAGTTTATTAAGGAGTGCTTATTGGACTCTGTTGCGCTGGTATGCCCGGAGAAGAGGGGCGCATTTGAGAACGTGTCACTCTCCCGACGCACTGTAACGAGGCAGGTTGAGACCATCGCTGGAAACTTGGAGCTTCAGCTGAAGAACAGAACGGCCGACTTTGACTGTTTTTTGCTGGCTTTGGATGAGAGGTGCGATGTACGTGACACCGCCCAGCTGCTCATCTTCTTACGTGGGATAACTGCAGACTTTCAAATCACGGAGGAGCTGGCAGCCATGCAGTCAATTAAAAGGGACAACCACAGGTAATGACTTGTTCACATAGGTCAGGGGTCGGCAACCTTTACCACTCAAAGAGCCATTTTGGCAAGTTTCACACATTAAAGAAAGTAATGGGAGCCACAAAATATGTTTTTAAAATTTAAAATGAAAATCACCGCATACAAAGCTTAAACGCTTTGTGCTATGTTAACTAGGGGTCTCAGACACACGCACCGGCACGTACTTTAATGTGGAAATTTGATGTTAGTGCAGCCCGCGAGTTTTCAATGAATGTCGCTTGCGTCATACTTGCCGGGAGACTCCCGTATATCAGAGCGTGATGACACTGCATTTGGCGCCCTCTAGAGTCTGCCCAATCAGTGTATCTGCTCGGCCACAAGTGGAATGCAGCTTTGGCTTGATAGCGTTATAGACAGCAAGGCTACTAAGTCAACAGCCACACATCTTACACTGACGGTGCCAATACCCAGAATCCCATGCAGCCCTAACTCTTCCGCTCAACCAACGCACGGAGAGGGGGGGTTGATGTGTGGGGGGATTTGGTGGTAGCGGGGGTGTATAATGTAGACCGGAAGAGTTAGGGCTGCATGGGATTCTGGGTAATGGTTGTGTTGTGTTTATGTTGTGTTACAGTGGGATGTTCTGCAGAGATGTGTTTTTCATTCTTTTTTGGTGTGGGTTCACAGTGTGGCGCATATTTGTAACGTAACAATGTTAAAGTTGTTTGATACGGCTACCGTCAGTGTAAGCTGTGTGGCTGATGAGTAAGTATGCTTTGCTGTCTCCTGTGTTAGCAAGTAATAACAACATGCAACATGTGGCTGGACTGGCATGCTGTAAGTAAATGCTATAAAGGACAATTACTGTAGTGCAATCAGGGCATGCCCTTTATATAGTAATTAGAGTGTAAATAGGATTATATTTTCCTGGGAGTAGTCTATGAGAGACACTGACATCCATAAATCTCCTGGGAAAATCGGGGGGGTCGGCATGTATGTAGCTGAGCCGCATCAGAGTGGTCAAGGAGCCGCATGCGGCTCCGGAGCCGCGGGTTGCCGACCCCTGACATAGGTAAATGTGTGTTTGGACATGTTAGGACTGAAATGGGACAAGCTGGCAGGTGTGACAACAGATGGTTGTCCAAATCTGACGGGGAAAAATGTTGGACTTTTAAAGAGGATGCAGGATAAAGTGACAGAAATTGACATTTTTGCATTGTATTATACATCAGGAAGTGTTGTGTAAGACAGTGTTAAAAATTAAACCATCAAAAGCAATCTGCTTTTGTATAAAGTAGAGATGTCCGATAATATCGGCATGCCGATATTATCGGCCGATAAATGCTTTAAAATGTAATATCGGAAATTATCGTTATCGTTTTTTTAAATGATCGGTATCAATTTTTTTTTGGTTTTTTTATTAAATCAACATAAAAAACACAAGATACACTTACAATTAGTGCACCAACCCAAAAAACCTCCCCATTTACACTCATTCACACAAAAGGGTTGTTTCTTTCTGTTATTAATATTGTGCTTCCTACATTATATATCAATATATATCAATACAGTCTGCAAGGGATACAGTCCATAAGCACACATGATTGTGCGTGCTGCTGCTCCACTAATAGTACTAACCTTTAACAGCTCATTTTACTCATTTTCATTCATTACTAGTTTCTATGTAACTGTTTTTATATTGTTTTACTTTTTTTTTTTTATTCAAGAAAATGTTTTTAATTTATTTATCTTATTTTATTGTATTATTTTTTTATCTTATCTTCACCATACCTGGTTGTCCAAATTAGGCATAATAATGTGTTAATTCCATGACTGTATATATCGGTATCGGTTGATATCGGTATCGGTAATTAAAGAGTTGGACAATATCGGAATATCGGATATCGGCAAAAAGCCATTATCGGACATCCCTAGTATAAAGTTAAGTTAGGTTAAATGAAATTATTATTATTATTTATCTTACGGTATATCAAAAATAATTTGAGCAAAATTGAATTGAAATATTGTGGGTGTGGCCCTCCAGCAGTGCTCGGGTTGCTCATGCGGCCCCCAGTAAAAATTAATTGCCCACCCCTGTTGTAGATTGTCACATCAAAACTATGAATGAACACATGTGGAGTTATGTACTTAACAAAAAAAGGTGAAATAACTGAAAACATGTTTTATATTCTAGTTTCTTCAAAATAGCCACCCTTTGCTCTGATTACTGCTTTGCACACTCTTGGCATTCTCTCCATGAGCTTTAAGAGGTAGTCACCTGAAATGTTTTTCACTTCACAGGTGTGCTTGAAGGTGTGCTACGTCAGCTTTTTTGCTAATTTTCTGTGTTTAAACCTAAAAATCATAGTGTGATACTTGGTGCTGCTAAGTTTAACTGTTAGGCGCTAACACACCTTAACTGTTAGCATACTTGTTTGAACGTTAGCATGCTAATGTTTTATGCTAGATTTTTTTTCCTTCTAATTTTGTGTGTTTAAACCTAAAAATCATGGTTTGTGATACTCTGTGCTGCCGACCAAGTTTGCTAACAGTTAACCTGAGATAGCACGTTAACTGCGAGTATACTTGTTAGAACGTTAGCATGCTAACATTTCATGCTAGCTTTGATGCATATTTTCGTTTTGTGTCAGCTTTTTTTGCAAATTTTGTATGTTTAAACCTGAAAATCATGGTTGGGATACTCGCTACCACCTTAACTGTTAGTTACCTAACGCATCCTAACCGTCAGGCGCTAACGCACCTTAACTGTTAGCACACTTGTGAGAACGTTAGCATGCTAACGTTTTATGCTAGCTTATTTTTGGTTGTTTTATACGTTTAAAGCTAAAAAAAATGGTGCGATACTCGGTGCTGCTAAGTTTGCCGCCTTACTTTAACTGTTAGATGCACATTTTCCTCAAATATCGGGGTTAGTTTCCTAATTGTACGTCTTTTTAGGAGGCTCCACCGCGTTTATTTTCTCCAGACAAGGTATATAAAGTCGAAGTGTTTAAGTATAGCTGTGGAAAATGCCTTTCTTTACTGAATAAATTGCTATTGACGGTTAATTTTACTCGTCATTGATCAAGTCAATTCCTTTAAACGGTTATCCCTCGAGGAGACGAGTGCAATATTTAATTTGGGCTGCGAGGAGAGCGCCGGGAATGTGCGCCTGTGCTCCTTCTTGGCCGTGACGACAGCCATAAGTCAGCGCGGTGTTATGTTGACATGTGGCGGGACATGACAGCCACGGAGAACAATGGCCTGCGTGGCTGAGTGACTGATGGGTGGCTTATTGACAGGGCCACTGAGATAATAAAGCGCTGTCCCACTGGCAGCTCTATTAGACGCTGACAGTGACAAGAGGAGGCTGCAGGCGCACAATGGAGACGTGGCACGTCCTCATCTTGTCACTGACAGCTCGCCCAGTTAAGCACACTCTCGTCCTCCCCCCCCCCCAACTAACGCCTATTCCTGTCTTCTTATTGTAGGAAGTGTGGCTTTGAGATGATATCCCCCATTAGGGTGGAGTGTTATTAGGGTGACAGTCCAGTTCACGGATGTTCTGCTTAGTGGGCTTTCAATATCAGCCATGACATGAGAGAGAGTGCAGAGTGGAAGCTACAGTATCCTAACGTTCTTACAAGTATGCTAGCAGTTAACGCGATAAAGCACGTTAACTATTAGCATTCTTGCATGACAGCACAGAGTATCACAAACCATGATTTTTAGGTTCAAACATACAAAATTAGAAGAAAAAAAAAGCTAGCACGAAACATTAGCATGCTAACATTATAACAAGTATGCTAGCAGTTAACGTGCTACCTCAGGTTAACTGTTAGCAAACTTGGTCGGCAGCACCGAGTATCACAAACCATCATTTTTAGGTTTAAACGTATAAAACTAGCAACAACAAAAAAAGCTAGCGTAAAACATTAGCATGCTAACGTTCTAACAAGTATGCTAACAGTTAACTATTAGCATTCTTGCATGACAGCACCGAGTATCACAAACCATGATTTTTAGGTTATCACAAACCATGATTTTTAGGTTCAAACATACAAAATTAAAAGAAAAAAAAGCTAGCACGAAACATTAGCATGCTAACATTATAACAAGTATGCTAGCAGTTAACGTGCTATCTCAGGTTAACTGTTAGCAAACTTGGTCGGCAGCACCGAGTATCACAAACCACGATTTTTAGGTTTAACACTAGAAGTCCCAGCATTTTTCTGTCTACCTAGAAGACCCAGAGAGGGGTCATTTGGCCCGACGCTTTTCCCGAATACACTAATCACTCATTTTGTTATGGTAATGAGGCTGTTAGGGGCAGTTTGTCTAGGTAGACAGAAAAATTATACATGTGGGAAATGCCGAAAGGAGCAATGGCAGTGCCAGGATTGTGAGTGACTGCTCAAATGTATGTCAGTCACGTTTACATGGACATGGTTTTTCATTCTTTGTAAATATGCTTTTTTCTTTGTAAATTTTTTTTTTTAAACTATTTTTGGCACACAAAAATAACAATTGCTTCTGCAACAACCCTCCACACCAAAACTGGGAAAACAGTTGCTTTTTCATTCTTTGTAAATATGTTTTGTTTTGTATTTTTTTTAACAATAAATGTCAGAGTGTTGATCCCTTCATTCTGTTGATCCTTGCAAAAACACACACAACCTACCTCAGAACTAAAGCTTGAGCTGTAAGGTCCCCTCCCCCACACAGGCTCAAGTGGCCCCCTGCCGTGTGCCACTAACAGCCACATTTTCATAACAAAAGGAGTGTCCACAGGGGGGACTAGGGGTCAAATGACCCTCTTGTGTGTTTTCTAGGTAAAAATGTCAATTGACCCTTCTCTGGGACTTCGCGTGTTAAACATACAAAATTAGAAGAAAAAAAAAAGCTAGCACGAAACATTAGCATGCTAACGTTCTAACAAGTATGCTAACAGTTAACTATTAGCATTCTTGCATGACAGCACCGAGTATCACAAACCATGATTTTTAGGTTCAAACATACAAAATTAAAAGAAAAAAAGCTAGCACGAAACATTAGCATGCTAACGTTCTAACAAGTATGCTAACAGTTAAGGTGTGTTAGCGCCTAACAGTTAAGGCCGTAGCAAACTTAGCAGCACATTTTCAGGACTTATGCAGACCCCAAATACAGATCAGCAGGTACCAGAAGGTAAGCAATGGTGCTTTTGCATAATATTGTGGAACAAAACGCCAGATAATATGTCTTACCTTATACACACACCATAATAATACTCCTATGTTGAAGCACAGTACAATACACCAAGCGGTGCGGCTTCATAGCTTACCAAAGTCCTACTAAAACATTTTGACAGATTTTTGAGCGCCGTGTGTAATGTTCTATATTTTCAATGGAACATAAGATGTTGGTGTTGTTTACTTGAGTCATATTGCAGTCTACACGTATCTCTTATTTGTGACTGCCATCTACTGGTGACACTTACCATTACACCATGTACCAAATAAAATAGCTTCGAGGTCGGCAAGCACAATCCCAAGGATTCCGTACATTAGGCGCAGCGGGTTATAAGGCGCACTGTCGAGTTTTGAGAAAATGAAAGGATTTTAAGTGCGCCGAAAAATACGGTACTTATTTTAAATAAAAAATCAGCGAGTGACAAATCCAGCAGAGACATTTGACGACTTTTGCTCTTCTCAACGAGCGCTGCTGTGAGGCCCTGCCCCCAAAAACCCTCATAGGTGGCTTAGGCCAGGTCTACACTAAGCCGGATAACCCCTTAAACGAATAATTATTCAGCCTAAACCCCGTTTCAGCCACACTAAACCAGTGTTTAAGGTCCCCCTCCTCAGACACATCTTTACACGGCTAAGTGCGCCGTGTACACTGCAAAAAGTGAAATCTAAGTAAGATGAAATATCTCAAATAAGGGTGATATTTGCTTATTTTCTGTCTGATAAGATCATTCTTCTCACCAAGCAGATTTTATGTTAGAGTGTTTTACTTGTTTTGCTCCTAAATGATGTCAGTAAGATATTACAGCTTGTTGCTGAGATTTGATGAGCTACACTACCGTTCAAAAGTTTGGGGTCACCCAAACAATTTTGTGTTTGAGCCTTCATTTCTAAGAATAAGAATAGACTGTCGAGTTTCAGATGAAAGTTCTCTTTTTCTGGCCATTTTGAGCGTTTAATTGACCCCACAAATGTGATGCTCCAGAAAGTCAATCTGCTCAAAGGAAGGTCAGTTTTGTAGCTTCTGTAACGAGCTAAAGTGTTTTCAGATGTGTGAACATGATTGCACAAGGGTTTTCTAATCATCAATTAGCCTTCTGAGCCAATGAGCAAACACATTGTACCATTAGAACACTGGAGTGATAGTTGCTGGAAATGGGCCTCTATACACCTATGTAGATATTGCACCAAAAAGCAGACATTTGCAGCTAGAATAGTCATTTACCACATTAGCAATGTATAGAGTGTATTTCTGTAAAGTTAAGACTAGTTTAAAGTTATCTTCATTGAAAAGTACAGTGCTTTTCCTTCAAAAATAAGGACATTTACATGTGAACGGTAGTGTGTATATATATATATATACATACATATATATATGTACAGTATATACAGCCCGGCCCACGACCCAAAAATTGTTTTATTGTAATTTTGAAGAATTTATCTGAATGTGCATGAACTATTTCCGTTCAAAATAGTTAGAAATGTCACATGTTAAATGTTTAAATATTAACTGTCAGTTTACTGTACTGTGCCAACTGTACTACTATATGAGTACCTATTTTCTATTGTTTCATTGAAAATAAAACAGCAAAGTCCATTTGGCTGTCATCTGTTTTAATTATGAGACACAATTGTGTCAAAGTCATGATTTTTTAATTTCATGCTTGAAATAAGAAATGATGACTTTAAAAAAGTAGTTTTCTACTTGTGAGTGTTGATGACACAACAGTTGATATTCTAGTTTCAAGCATGTTTTACTCAATATAGCTCATCAAATCTCAGCAACAAGCTGTAATATCTTACTGACATCATTTAGGAGCAAAACACTTAAAACAAGTAAAACACTCTAACATCAAATCTGCTTAGTGAGAAGAATGATCTTATCAGACAGAAAATAAGTTTTTGCAGTGCATGTAGCGTTCCTTTCCCACACTGCAAAAAGTGAAATCTAAGTAAGATGAAATATGTCAAATAAGGGTGATATTTGCTTATTTTCTGTCTGATAAGATCATTCTTCTCACTAAGCAGATTTGATGTTAGAGTGTTTTACTTGTTTTAAGTGTTTTGCTCCTAAATGATGTCAGTAAGATATTACAGCTTGTTGCTGAGATTTGATGAGCTATATTGAGTAAAACATGCTTGAAACTAGAATATCAACTGTTGTGTCATCAACACTTTTTTAGAGTAATAATTTCGTACTTCAAGCATGAAAAACAAAATCATGATGCCGAGTGCATATCATTATGTCAAGATAATGGCACTAGCATTTACTTCATTTAACAATATTTTTCAACATATTGAGCAAAAAGGTTTTTGTTTTTTTTTCTACCAAGAAAAGTGCACTTGTTATTAGTGAGAATATACTTATTTTAAGCTATTTTTGGGTTCATTGAAGTTAGCTAATTTGACTTGTTTTGTAAAGTCTTGACAAGCCAAATTTTCTTGTTCTATTGGCAGATAATTTTGCTTAGTTCAAGTAAAATACCCCTCATTTTTGTATTTTTTTCCCTTGTTTTTGAACACTGACTTTTTGCAGTGTATTTCTTGAATCTCCGGCTCTTAGCTTTGTATGGACTCATTGATCGTTTTCAAACTGAGTTCGGAGAGGAAGTGACGCCAGAAAGACCGCGCCCACACACAGGAAGTGACGTCAGAAAGACCTTACAAAAAGGTCTCTTTTCTACCAAGAAAAGTGCACTTGTTATTAGTGAGAATATACTTATTTTAAGGTATTTTTGGGTTCATTGAGGTTAGCTAATTTGACTTGTTTTGGAAAGTCTTGACAAGCCAAATTTTCTTGTTCTATTGGCAGATAATTGTGCTTAGTTCAAGTAAAATACCCCTCATTTTTGTATTTTTTTGCCTTGTTTTTGAACACTGACTTCTTGCAGTGCGGCATCAGTGGAATGTGTTTTACTGCCATCTCTACTTGTGCGTGAGGGACAAGCGGGCTTAGTGTCGCCGCTTCCCTTCGTAACAACAACAAGACAAGAGAATAAGAGCCGGTAGAGAAGAGAGCAGGAAAACTCTCCAGATAAATAAATAAGTACAAAAAAAAAAAAAAAAGAGAACATGACGGACTTGACTTAAAAGGCGAAGGAAAAAGTCTGCTTGCTGCAGGAAGGGAGGAGGGGTCGACTGCGAGGGGTCCCTGCGGTCCCCGTAGGGACCCGGGGGCGAGTCTCAGGCTTGTCATACTCCTCTCTTCCTGCTACCGCTCCCCGAGACCCCCCCTCCCCCTCCCCCCCCTCCCCGCTACCGCGCCCCTCCTTCCATCACCCCTGTTCTGCCCACGGAAAACGTCGATAGCAGGCTGCCGGTGCCGAGGTCTCTTGTGAACACTAGCTCATTCTCCCGGCATCGACAGGCCCGCCAAATCAATATTTAGTTCCCCACTAACAAGCTGCCTCGGGGTCTGAGCCAGAGAGAGAGAGAGAGAGAGAGAGAGAGAGAGAGAGAGAGAGAGAGAGAGAGAGAGAGACAGAGAGAGATGTGGGACAGGGCAGGATGGCAGAGATAGACGGAGAACAGGGACTGAAAGCTGTCCAGCTAGAAGAGAAAAACATGGATTCAAGTAGTGTAAGTGTGTGTGTGTGTGTGTGTGTGTGTGTGTGTGTGTGTGGGAGGGGGGAGAGAGGAAGGTGGAAAGGTCAGAAGAAGATCTGGGGAACAAGAGAACAGTGCCCTGGTGTGTGTCGTGGTGCGGAGGCGACGCATGAGTGCCTGCGGCAGCCTCTGACAAGAACACAAACGATGCATGCACACACACACGCACACGCACGCACACGCACACACACACACACACACACACACACACACACACACACGCACGCACACGCACACACACACACACACACACACACACACACACACACACACACACACACACACACACACACACACGCACACACACGCACACACACACACACATCCCAGCTAGCGGACGTTGACAGCGCTCCAGTAAAGCTCCTTCCCTGCCCGGCGCTCGCAGATGAGTGGCCGTAACAAACCCCGGGCCGAGAAGGACGTGTTCCTTTTTTGTTTTCTCGGCAAGCTACGACTTTGTCTCTCAGGCTACGTCCACAAGTCCGATCTACCTTTTTTTTTGGGGGGGGGTTGAATAAAACATTTGCAGCCGAGAAGAGTCAAAGAGCAAGAGGTAGCGCTGTATAACCATAAAAAGTCAAGCCGACTGGTCTCCCCCTCACATTTCGGAAGAGAAACCTGCTTAAGGCCCCGTTTACACTAAGCCGGATAAGGTTATCCAGGGTAAATCACACCTAACCTTATCCTTGTCCAAACACAACAATTCTTGCTTAAAGGGAAACTGCACTTTTTGGGGGAATTTTGCCTGTCGTGCACAATCATTATCATAATCATAATCGCTTGGAAAATGCGGCCAATGGGAGTCAAAAACCCTCAAAAATAACTTCAAAACCCTCCTTTAACATTTTGTACACACACTGGAATAATATATACAATGTGGTAAAAGACACATTAACAACAATATGTAATATGAACAATATTTACCGTATTTTGGTCATTTTAAGGATTGTCAGAATTGATTTCATCAGCGTATTTATTTCCGTTTACGCACTTCCTACTTTCGGCATCAAAGAAAAAAATGTGCGTTGTAATTAAGGCAGACTTGTTAACGGACAACGAAGATGACTATTTTTTTAGATAAATGAAGATTTACAACTTTATCTTTTTGAAGCTGAATATACCGAGGATTAGGGCTGCAACAACTAATCGATTAAATTCGATTATAAAAATAGTTGGCGATTAAAGGCCTACTGAAAGCCACTACTAGCGACCACGCAGTCTGATAGTTTATATATCAATGATGAAATCTTAACATTGCAACACATGCCAATACGGCCGGGTTAACTTATAAAGTGACATTTTAAAATTCCCGGGAAATATCCGGCTGAAACGTCGCGGTATGATGACGTATGCGCGTGACGAAGTCCGAGTAACGGAAGTTATGGTACCCCGTAGAATCCTATACAAAAAGCTCTGTTTTCATTTCATAATTCCACAGTATTCTGGACATCTTTTGCAATTTTTTTAATGAACAATGAAGGCTGCAAAGAAGACAGTTGTAGGTGGGATCAGTGTATTAGCAGCGGACTACAGCAACACAACCAGGAGGACTTTGTTGGAGCGCTAGCCGCGCTAGCCGCCGACTTCACCTTGACTTCCTACGTCTCCGGGCCGCCAAACGCATCGGGTGAAGTCCTTCGTCCTTCTGCCGATCGCTGGAACGCAGGTGAGCACGGGTGTTGATGAGCAAATGAGGGCTGGCTGGCGTAGGTGGAGAGCTAATGTTTTTAGCATAGCTCTGTGCAGTCTGGTTGCTAAGTTAGCTTCAATGGCGTCGTTAGCACGGCATTGTTAACCTTCGCCAGCCTGGAAAGCATCAACCGTGTATTTACATGTCCACGGTTTAATAGTATTGTTGATTTTCTATCCATCCTTCCAGTCAGGGGTTTATTTCTTTTGTTTCTATATGCAGTTAAAGCAAGATGCTATCACGTTAGCTCGTAGCTAAAGCATTTCGCCGATGTATTGTCGTGGAGATAAAAGGCACTGAATGTCCATTTCGCGTTCTCGACTCTCATTTTCAAGAGGATATAGTATCCCAGGTGGTTTAAAATACAAATCTGTGATCCACAATAGAAAAAGGAGAGAGTGTGGAATCCAATGAGCCAGCTTGTACCTAAGTTACGGTCAGAGCGAAAAAAGATACGTCCATCACTGCCTCTCAAGTCCTTCACTGTAACGTTCCTCATCCACGAATCTTTCATCCTCGCTCAAATTAATGGGGTAATCATCACTTTCTCGGTCCGAATCTCTCTCGCTCCATTGTAAACAACGGGGAATTGTGAGGAATACTAGCTCCTGTGACGTCACGCTACTTCCGCTATAGGCAAGGCTTTTTTTTATCAGCGAGCAAAAGTTGCGAACTTTATCGTCGATTTTCTCTACTAAATCCTTTCAGCAAAAATATGGCAATATCGCGAAATGATCAAGTATGACACATAGAATGGATCTGCTATTCCCGTTTAAATTAAAAAAAATCATTTCAGTAGGCCTTTAATTTAGTCATCGATTCGTTGGATCTATGCTATGCGCATGCGCTGAGGCTACTTTTTATTTTTTTATCTTTTTATAAACCTTTATTTATGAACTAGAAACAATAATCAAAATAAGTATGGTGCCAGTATGCTGTTTTTTTCTCAATAAAACACTGGAAAGGATAGAAATGTAGTTTGTCTCTTTTATCCGATTATTAATCGATTAATCGAAGTAATAATCGACAGATTAATCGATTATCAAATTAGTTGTTAGTTGCAGCCCTACCGAGGATGACCTGCTGCTTTTAGAGGCGAGCACGAAGAAGAGGGTGAAACGTTGGAGAAGACGTAAGCCGAGATTGTGAGGTTGGTGTGACTTTGACGATGTAAATGTGGAACTTGGAGTCAAGCTATTTCGACTTAAATGAAGTGCTTACCCAAAATAAACTGGGAAAAACGTCCCCGGCTAATGGGAGTCACCGTTGTAGCCTTCAAAACCCTCCATCAACGTTTTGTATACGCACTGGAAGAATATATATAATGTAGTAACAGACACGTTAATAACAATATGTAATATGTACAATATTTACCATATTTTGGTCGTTTTAAGCATTGTCAAAACCGAATTCATCAGCGTATTTATTTTCGTTTCCATAGCAACGCACTTTCTACTTTCGGCATCAAATGAGTGTTTCTCATCCGCAAACAAATGCGAGTGTGATGTAATCATGGCAGACTTGTTAACAAAGGTGACTATTTGTGGATAAATGAGGGTTCACAACTTTTATCTTTTTGAAGCTGAACATACCGAGGATGAACCGCTGCTTTTAGAGGCGAGCACGAAGAAGAGGGTGAAACGTTGGAGCAGACGTAAGCCGAGATTGTGAGGTTGGTGTGGCTTTGACGCTGTAAATGTGGAACTTGGAGCCAAGCTATTTCGACTTAAATGAAGTGCTTACCCAAAATAAACTGGGAAAAACGTCCCCGGCTAATGGGAGTCACCGTAGTAGCCTTTAAAACCCTCCATCAACGTTTTGTATACACACTGGAAGAATATATATAATGTAGTAACAGACACGTTAATAACAATATGTAATATGTACAATATTTACCATATTTTGGTCATTTTAAGCATTGTCAAAACCGAATTCATCAGCGTATTTATTTACGTTTCCATAGGAACATACTTTCTGCTTTCGGCATCAAATGAGTGTTTCTCTTCCGGAAACAAATGCAAGTGTGATGTAATCATGGCAGACTTGTTAACAAAGGTGACTATTTGTGGATAAATGAGGGTTGACAACTTTATCTTTTTGAAGCTGAATATACCGAGGATGAACCGCTGCTTTTAGAGGCGAGCACGAAGAAGAGGGTGAAACGTTGGAGCAGACACACGCCGAGATTGTGAGGTTGGTGTGACTTTGACGATGTAAATGTGGAACTTGGAGTCAAGCTATTTCGACTTAAATGGAGTGCTTACCCAAAATAAACCGGGAAAAACGTCCCCGGCTAATGGGAGACACCGTGGTAGTCTTCAAAACCCTCCATCAACGTTTTGTATACACACTGGAAGAATATATATAATGTAGTAACAGACACGTTAATAACAATATGTACAATATTTACCATATTTTGGTCATTTTAAGCATTGTTGGAACCGATTTAATCAGCGTACTTATTTCCGTTTCCATAGCAACGCACTTCCTACTTTCGGCATCAAATGAGTGTTCCTCTTCCGGAAAAAACAAATGTGAGTGTGTTGTAATCATGGCAGACTTGTTAACGGACAACAAAGATGACTATTTTTAGATAAATGAGGATTTACAACTTTATCTTTTTGAAGCTGAATATACCGAGGATGAACCGCTGCTTTTAGAGGCGAGCACGAAGAAGAGGGTGAAACGTTGGAGCAGACATAAGCTGAGATTGTGAGGTTGGTGTGGCTTTGATGCTGTAAATGTGGAACTTGGAGTCAAGCTATTTTGACTTAAATGAAGTGCTTACCCAAAATAAACCGGGAAAAACGTCCACGGCTAATGGGCGACACCGTGGTAGCCTTTAAAACCCTCCATCAACATTTTGTATACACACTGGAAGAATATATATAATGTAGTAACAGACACGTTAATAACAATATGTAATATGTACAATATTTACCATATTTTGGTCAATTTAAGCATTGTCAGAACCGAATTCATCAGCGTATTTATTTTCGTTTCCATAGCAACGCACTTTCTACTTTCGGCATCAAATGAGTGTTTCTCATCCGGAAACAAATGCGAGTGTGTTGTAATCATGGCAGACTTGTTAACAAAGGTGACTATTTGTGGATAAATGAGGGTTCACAACTTTTATCGTTTTGAAGCTGAATATACCGAGGATGAACCGCTGCTTTTAGAGGCGAGCACGAAGAAGAGGATGAAACGTTGGAGCAGACGTAAGCCGAGATTGTGAGGTTGGTGTGGCTTTGACGCTGTAAATGTGGAACTTGGAGTCAAGCTATTTCGACTTAAATGAAGTGCTTACCCAAAATAAACTGGGAAAAACGTCCACGGCTAATGGGAGACACCGTGGTAGCCTTTAAAACCCTCCATCAACGTTTTGTATACACACTGGAAGAATATATATAATGTAGTAACAGACACGTTAATAACAATACGTAATATGTACAATATTTACCGTAATTTGGTCATTTTAAGGATTGTCGGAATTGATTTCATCAGCGTATTTATTTCCGTTTCTATAGCAACGCTCTTCCTACTTTCGGCATCAAAGAAAAAAATGTGTGTTGTAATCATGGCAGACTTGTTAACGGACAACAAAGATGACCATTTTTAGATAAATGAGGATTGACAACTTTATCTTTTTGAAGCTGAATATACCGAGGATGAACCGCTGCTTTTAGAGGCGAGCACGAAGAAGAGGATGAAACGTTGGAGCAGACATAAACTGAGATTGTGAGGTTGGTGTGGCTTTGACGATGTAAATGTGGAACTTGGAGTCAAGCTATTTTGACTTAAATGAAGTGCTTACCCAAAATAAACCGGGAAAAACGTCCCCGGCTAATGGGAGTCACCGTGGTGGCCTTTAAAACCCTCCATCAACGTTTTGTATACACACTGGAAGAATATATATAATGTAGTAACAGACACGTTAATAACAATATGTACAATATTTACCATATTTTGGTCATTTTAAGCATTGTCAAAACCGAATTCATCAGCGTATTTATTTTCATTTCCATAGCAACGCACTTCCTACTTTTGGCATCAAATGAGTGTTCCTCTTCCGGAAAAAACAAATGCGAGTGTGTTGTAATCATGGCAGACTTGTTAACGGACAACAAAGATGACTATTTTTAGATAAATGAGGATTTACAACTTTATCTTTTTGAAGCTGAATATACCGAGGATGAACCGCTGCTTTTAGAGGCGAGCACGAAGAAGAGGGTGAAACGTTGGAGCAGACATAAGCTGAGATTGGTGTGGCTTTGATGCTGTAAATGTGGAACTTGGAGTCAAGCTATTTTGACTTAAATGGAGTGCTTACCCAAAATAAACCGGAAAAAACGTCCCCGACCAAACACACAATTTTAGAAGTTATACAACTACTGTCTATATTGTATCATATTCACTAAAATGTTGTGTACGCTAATATTATGAGCACAAAATACCCCCCACCACAGCCCCACATGCTATAATAATAATGGCATGATAAAAGTGACAATACAGTGTTGAGCATATCGTTAAGAAGAAACGTAAAATAAAGCCTGACATAAATTAATAAACGAAAATAAGGGGCTCATGTGAAGTGAAGTGAATTATATTTATATAGCGCTTTTCTCTAGTGACTCAAAGCGCTTTTACATAGAGAAACCCAATATCTAAGTTACATTTGGGTGGCACTGGGAGCAGGTGGGTAAAGTGTCTTGCCCAAGGACACAACGGCAGTGACTAGGATGGCAGAAGCCGGGATCGAACCTGGAACCCTCAAGTCGCTGGCACGGCCACTCCACCAACCGAGCTATACCGCCCCGCTATATGTAAAATGACAATGAAGGAATGTCATATATTGTATAGGACAGTGTTTTTCAACCACTGTGCCGCGGCACACTTATACAGTCTGGTGTGCCGTGGGAGATGATCTAATTTCACCTATTTGGGTTAAAAATATTTTTTGCAAAGCAGTAATTCTAGTCTGCAAATGATGTGTTGTTGTTGAGTGTCGGTGCTGACTAGAGCTCAGCAGAGTAACCGTGTAATACTCTTCCATATCAGTAGGTGGCAGCAGGTAGCTAATTGCTTTATAGATGTCGGAAACAGCGGGAGGTAGTGTGCAGGTAAAAAGGTATCTAATGCTTAAACCAAAAATACAGAAAAGGTGAGTGCTGCTAAGAAAAGGCATTGAAGCTTAGAGGAGGCTATGCAGAACCAAACTAAAACTGAACTGGCTACAAAGTCAACAAAAACAGAATGCTGGACGACAGCAAAGACTTACTGTGGAGCAAAGACAATGTACATCCGAACATGACATGACAATCAACAATGTCCCCACAAAGAAGGATAAAAACAACTGAAATCTTCTTGATTGCTAAAACAAAGTAGATGCGGGAAATATCGCTCAAAGGAAGACATGAAACTGCTACAGGAAAATACCAAAAAAAGAGAAAAAGCCACCAAAATAGGAGCGCGAGACAAGAACTAAAACACTACACACGGGAAAACACCAAAAAACTAAAAATAAGTCAGGGTGTGATGTGACAGGTGGTGACAGTACACCTACTTTGAGACAAGAGCTATAGTGATGCATGCTTTGTTATGCTTTAAAGTTATATCCAACGACTTTTCACTGTCAACTAGGTTTCGTTTTTTAATGATTTCTGCTGGTGGTGTGCCTTGGCTCAAAAAAGGTTGAAAAACACTGCTTTAGGAAACTACTGTACTGTGGAAAAAACGTTGACGCAACAAACCTATTTTGCTTGAAATAAACATGTGAAATTGATGATGAACGCAGGGAGGTAAGTGACAGTATGCCTTACGTTCTGTTGGAGGATGTGGTTGAGATGATCCAGCCAGTCCTGATCTCCCAGAATCCCTGAAAGACTCTCTGTCCCCTGCAAAAGAAAGAGACGATAATTAGTGACACAAATAGCCGAGTAGATTCCAGTCAGGTCGGACGAAAAATGTTCCTTGATTTCTCCAGAGAGAATGAGCCACTATATCCAAACACTTACCAGGCTGGACCTTGAGGACTCTGGAGGAATGCCAGTCAAATGTTTACGCGCTTCTGGTGTATAATGACCTAGCAGAGTGGCGGCCTTGTAATGAACACGGTGAACTGTGTGGCCCTCTTGGCTTCTGACCAGGTGTACTGTACAGTCACACTGTGACATGGTCAATAGGAGAACATGAGGGTGTGTGTGTGTGTCAAAGCAAAACTCCAGGCGGTCCAAGCAGTCCCAAATACAGTTAAGTCCAAGGTGAGGAGCTGTCCACTGACGTGTGCCCACAAACTTGATGTGTACTTCCACAGTCTGCTTCAGGCGCTGACTGCACCAGTGGCTTACAAGACAGAGAATGTAGACAAATTGCATATTTTCTGGTAACTGTGACGCCCCTCATTGCGTTTTAATGCATACATGAGTTGGATTTGAAATTGTTGCGCATGTGGAAAAAAATAAAAATAAAATAAAATAAAAATCAGCCCTGAGGAAGACCATCTTGTTGTTTTGGACTATATTTATGACAGTATCATTTATTTGAACAGGCTCTAAGCATGGTGGAACATCTAAGGCCGTGTTTTTCATTGGGAAAAATACGGAGGCACACCACCTGCAGAAACGTTAAATTGTTTAGTTTGTTGTTTTCCTGTGTGTAGTGCTTTAGTTCCTGTCTTGCGCTGTTATTTTGGTGGCTTTTCTTGTGAACTTTGAGTGCTGTTGCCTGACCTGCTTTGTATTGGCAATCAAGACTATTTCTGTTGTGCGGACGCTATCCTTCCTTGTGGGGACATTGTTGATTGTCATGTCATGTACGGACACACACTGTAAGTCTTTGCTGTCGTCCAGCATTCTTCTATTTTAGAAGCGTCCCTTCACTGGCTCCCTCTGCGTTACAGAATCAATTTTAAACTCCTTTTATTTGTTTTTAAATGTCTAAACAACCTGGCGCCAACATATCTCTCCGAAGCGTCCCTTCACTGGCTCCCTGTGCGTTACAGAATCAATTTTAAACTCCTTTTATTTGTTTTTAAATGTCTAAACAACCTGGCGCCAACATATCTCTCCGACCTCCTTCAGCCTTACTGCCCCACCCGATCCCTA
The DNA here is from genome assembly GCF_033978785.1 of Entelurus aequoreus. NCBI lineage: Eukaryota > Metazoa > Chordata > Actinopteri > Syngnathiformes > Syngnathidae > Entelurus > Entelurus aequoreus. The sequence continues at coordinate 2,883,056 of NC_084752.1, forward strand.
AGATCAGCCGATCAGCTGCTACTGACGGTCCCGGACACAAGGCTGTAGCTTAGAGGTGACAGAGCTTTCGCCGCTGCTGCTCCCAAGCTCTGGAACGACCTACCTCTGAGTGTTAGACAAGCCTCCTCTCTTCCTGTTTTTAAATCTCTCTTAAAAACATACTTTTATTCCATGGCTTTTAACACTTTTAACCTGCTGTCAACCTGTTTTTATGTTTTTATATTTTATTTATTTATTTTTTATCGTGTTCTGTTGGTGTTGTGTTTGCTCGGTTCTCGTATTATTTTTAACCTGCCCATTGTACAGCACTTTGGCTACCCTTGTGGTGAATTTTAAATGTGCTTTATAAATAAAGTTGATTTGATTTGATTCTGTTTTTGTTTACTTTGTAGCCAGTTCAGTTTTACTGGCGTTATGCTTCAGTGCCTTTTCGCAAGGGTCGGCAACCCAAAATGTTGAAATTGGACCCAAAATTTTAAAAAAAAAATCTGTCTGGAGACGCAAAAAATTAAAAGCCTTATATAAGTCTTATAATGAAGGCAACACATGCTGAAAATGTCTGTGTTAGCCTACTATCAAAGGCTGAGGATTTATTACAATCTTTGCAAGATGAGTAACGCTTGCTGTGGTCTGGAACAACATGGCACACAAACAACTATGAGAAATGCAGCCAATATTACATACAGATAAAGTGTCATGAGACATGCAAATATAAATGAAATACACAGAGGACATAAGTAAAGGAAACTAAATGAGCTCAAATATACCTGCAAACGAGGCATAATGATGCAATATGTACATACAGCTAGCCTAAATAGCATGTTAGCATCGATAAGCTTGCAGTCATGGATTGACCAAATATGCCTGATAAGCACTCCAGCAAATCAATAAAATCAACAAAGTTCACCTTTGTGCATTCACGCACAGCCTAAAACGTTTGGTGGACAAAACGAGACAAAGAAAGAGTGACATAAAACACAACTTTCTGTGGCGGCATCGGAGAAATTTGTACATGTAAACAAACTACGACGAGTTCAAGGATCGCTGAAATTAGTAGGACAAAACGGTGATGCCAAATACTGTCATCAGGGAAGCATGTATCACATAAACAGTGGGATTTCATGTTTGTTCTCCTACAGTAAATATATTAAAACAAAAAATATATTTTTTTTCTTCATCTTTTTCCATTTTCACACATTTCTGAAAGAGGACTAGAGAGCCACTAGGATGTGGCTCTAGAGCCGCGGGTTACCGACCCCTGTCCTAGCGCGACTTGCCCTGTGTTCATTTTTGTTTTAAGCATTACATACCTTTTTACCGTATTGGGATCACGACAAACCATCCTCGACGCGCTCCGACTTCTACAAAGCAATTAACTACCTGCTGCCACCTACTGGAGTACTGCATGGTTACCCTGCCAAGCTCTATACGGCACAGACATTAGACAACGGCACATTATTTTCAGATTATAATTATTGATTTTCAAAAAAAATTTTGGGGGACCAATTAGGTGAAGTTACATAATTTCCCAGGGCACACGGGACAATATCTCACAGTGGTTGGAAAACACTGCTCTAAGGTCCAACAAAAGCTGCAACAATTAGAATTTTGAATGAAATGTTTCCCATAGGGCATAGCGCAAAGAGAATTAATCTGTTTCAGGGTCAAACTGTTACTCTCATAAAACTTTTATTAACCGTGCAGGCAATGCTTTAACCCTGTAACAGCGCTTGTTGTAAAATTACAACGTTACCTTTAACCATCCTGAAAAACAATCTGTTATATATTATTCTTTTTTTTTTTTTTTTACCACATTTACATAGTCATTGGGTCCTATTGTTCAGTCTCACAAGGCTATTGGATCGTACATTTGTTTATAAGTCACGCCTTCTGGCCATGAACTCACACAACCTCTCAAGGTTTCCTTCGAACAACATCTATTTGTTTCATTGGACTGGATTCTTCAGATTCAAGTTAGTAAAATGTCTTTTTTATTTTTTTTGGTTGTTATCATAATGTCTAGATCAGGGGTCACCAACGCGGTGCCCGCGGGCACCAGGTAGCCCGTAAGGACCAGATGAGTCGCGCTCTGGCCTGTTCTAAAAATAGCTCAAATAGCAGCACTTACCAGTGAGCTGCCTCTATTTTTTAAATTGTATTTATTTACTAGCAAGCTGGTCTCGCTTTGCTCGACATTTTAATTCTAAGAGAGACAAAACTCAAATAGAATTTGAAAATCCAAGAAAATATTTAAAGATTTGGGGCCATACTTATCAAGCTTCTCAAAATTACTCCTAAGAAGTCTGCTAAGAGTTGACTTAAGAGTAAATAAATTCTTCGCTGAAAGCTGCACTTAAAAGTTAGTTATCAAGCGTCTTACTCACACTTTCAGCCAAGTGTAGGACTGAATCTTAAGTGTCACACTCAGAGCTGAATTACGACATTACTATGTGCCGTAAACGCAATTTTAGGTGACGTCATTTCTGTGTCCATAGAAATGACCAATCACGGAAGGGAATCCGTTATCTAAGAATGAAGAAATATCTTGGAAATATTTAAGTGGACAATGGGAGTGTATATTTTGACAATAAACTACAAAATAATACAAAACAAACTAGTCCCCGCCGGCACTCACGCTACCGCTCCCTCTCTTCTCTCGCCCACACACTCACTGACGTCACTCACCTCACAGCCACACACATACGCTACTCTCATAACATTTTCTTTCCAATTCATTAATTAGGCAACTAATTTGAAAGTGGTGTGGGTGGCTCTATATATACTAGCCCACTGCAGACACATGCAGAAATCAACAAGGAATCGAAAAGTATTAAATCTGTGACAAAAATAATATCCGCTCTGTCTAAACGATACCGTTTGATCAGCTGCTCGTCATCAAAAACAAACAAACATTGTCTCTCTCGCCTCAGTGCCATCCCCTGCTGGCAACTCCTAACCACTTAAGACACCTCTGAAGGTCTCTTAAATATCGTGGAGAGTAGGAGTGATTCTTAGACTTAAGAACGTTGATAAAAAGCTTTTATTCTTAAGTTTGAGAGTAGGACTAAATTTCGCAAATTCTCAGGACTTAAGTGTAAAATGGCACTCTAAGAAGCTTGATAAGTACGGCCCTTGGTCTTCACTTGTTTAAATAAATTTATGAATTTTTTTACTTTGCTTCTTATAACTTTCAGAAAGACAATTTTAGAGAAAAAAATACAACCTTAAAAATGATTTTTAAACACATATACCTTTTAACCTTTTAAATTCCTTCCTCTTCTTTCCTGACAATTTAAATCAATGTTCAAGTAATTTTTTTTTTTTATTGTAAAGAATAATAAATAAATTTTAATTTAATTCTTCATTTTAGCTTCTGTTTTTTCGACGAAGAATATTTGTGAAATATTTCTTCAAACTTATGATTAAAATTCAAAAAAATTATTCTGGCAAATCTAGAAAATCTGTAGAATCAAATTTAAATCTTATCTCAAAGTCTTTTGAATTTCTTTTAAAAATTTTGTTCTGGAAAATCTAGAAGAAGTAATGATTAGTCTTTGTTAGAAATATAGCTTGGTCCAATTTGTTATACATTTTTAACAAAGTGTAGATTGAATTTTAACCTATTTAAAACATGTCATCAAAATTCTAAAATTAATCTTAATCAGGAAAAATGACTAATGATGTTCCATAAATTATTTTTTTAATTTTTTCAAAAAGATTCGAATTAGCTAGTTTTACTCTTCTTTTTTTCGGTTGAATTTTGAATTTTAAAGAGTCGAAATTGAAGATAAACTATGTTTCAAAATTTAATTGTCCTTTTTTTTGGGTTTTCTCCTCTTTTAAACCGTTCAATTAAGTGTAAATATCATTCATTATTAATAATAACAGAGTTAAAGGTAAATTGAGGAAATTGGCTATTTCTGGCAATTTATTTAAGTGTGTATCAAACTGGTAGCCCTTCGCATTAATCACTACCCAAGAAGTAGCTCTTGGTTTCAAAAAGGTTGGTGACCCCTGGTCTAGAGCATGTACATATGTAGTTATTGTGGAACAGATGCATCAAATTTCATTTAGAGCTTGTTATATAATTGTTGCAATTATACAACACTGGGTGAATGTGGTAGTCAAAATGCGAAAAGTAAATGTAACGTTTTTCACTGTTGTACAATAAACTGTGTGTATTTGGGAGGTCAAAAGGCTAAACACTGCTACGACATACACCACTTTTGCATGTCACGGCCAATTCTAGGGTCATCATCCTATCTTTTTTCTTTGCAATGCTATCTTAGTTCATCCGATTCAACTGTTCCTTCAACAAAACAAGCTAATTACCGACACAGTAAAAACCTCTATTTGGCAAAGGTGCTTTGCTGTGTTGTATGTTAGTCGCTCCCAAGTTTCCAACTGAACTCACAGGCCGGATTTGTCTCACAGGACACAACTTTAGATGCAAACTGAGCTGAAGTCATGCGATTTATGTAGTAATCTAGTGTGATGTTATTGCTACAGAGGGATGTAAGACAGTGTTTCTTAACCATATGCATAGCTCTCAGCCCAAAGCACCCCCGAGAGGTCCGCCGAAAAATATTAGTTTCTCAGCGGTACACAGGTGTAAACACACTTTCCACCAATTGTGGCAGTGATGACAATATCAAACACACAGAAGAAGTCTGGAGCTAAAGTCACAGAGAAGTTTCTTAAGCGCAAAAATTAAGACTAAAGTGGTGAAGCTGTATTTTTATTTGCACTTTCATTTTATTGACAGTTTAGTTAAGAACCTGAAATTAGTACGGTACTATTTTTTCTAATCTGCCTTAACTTAATCCGTCAGTCAGTACGAAAGTAGCTTACCACCACCAGGTGTGAATGAATGATGGGTTTTTAACATGTAAAGCGACTTTGGGTACTTAGAAAAGCGCTATATAAATCCCAGGTATTATTATTATTATTATTATTATTATTAACTGAGCGTAAGGATTATGTATTAAGTAAATAATAATCTTTGTGATTAAAACATGGTTTCATATCTTTTGACAAGGTTGTTAGCTGTAAGTAGGTTGGATAGAATTATTGAATATGATTAAAATCCAGAGTAAGATTACTAATTCATAGGGGTGTAACGGTACACAAACATTTCGGTTCGGTACGTACCTCGGTTTAGAGGTCACGGTTCGGTTCATTTTCGGTACAGTAAGAAAACAACAAAATATTAATTTTTTGGTTATTTATTTACCAAATTTCTAAACAATGGCTTTATCCTTTTAACATTGGGAACACTATAATAATTCTGCCCACGTTAATCAACATTAAACTGCCTCAAGTTGTTGCTCAGATTAAATACAGAACTTTTCTTCTACATATAAAAAGTGCAACATTAAACAGTTTCAAGTCAACTCATCATGCTTAATTTATTACAGCATTTGGGAAGCCTGTAGTTGATTTTTATTATGTAAATGTTATATTTGTATCAGCATGTGATAGCAGGGACCCTGCCATTCAAAACTAGGCTGCTGCATTACTAATGATTAATGTAACTATAGCTGAAAAAATAGTACAATAGCAATAGGAGAGACTATTCATCCCTGAACACCATGGAGTTCATGTAGGCTTTATGATGCACTTACATTATTATATCAACTATCAGAGACAGAAACTCTTCATTTAACATAATGTCCTTTTTTGCTGCTTCAACACAGCTCAATCAACACAGAAAAAGGTCAAGTGAAATAACAGACAGACAGGGCTTTGCTGTCCGTAACACACACACACCGCAAAATGAGCTAATGTTACGCTAAAAGCGAATTAGCCTTCACCTCAAGCCAGGACTGCGAGCGAGCTGAGCTGCCTTTTATATTTCTAGAAGGTCAACGGGCTCATAGTGATGTTACTAGTAGTTGACTGGGAGGTGTTTATTATCATTTGGGGAGAGTCCGCTGCCTGATGCTTACCTGCTAAACACTAAGCACTGACTACATGCGCTCTGAATACACACTGCTGATTGGCTGTTACCGCTCTGTTTGTAACCAATCAGATGGTTGTGTGGGCGGGACAATGCTGGGTGCTGTGTAGAGTCCTGACAGAAACAGAGGCAACGGCTACTTAATATGTTCGTGTGGAACCGAACCGGAACCCCCGTACCGAAACGGTTCAATACAAATACACGTACCGTTACACCCCTACTAATTCAGTGTTAATATTTGACCGGGCCCTGGTTCCCTCTGTAGTGCACAAGTTGGGCCTGGAGCACCAGTGATTTCAACTACTGATATTTGTGGGAATCTTTGGGCACATGACAAGTCGATTACGATACAGGGGATACGATTAAATAAAAAATAGATTTTTGATGTATATTTAATTATTGTATTGAACTGTATATATTGTATTTTTTAATTAATTATTATAAATATATATTTATTTATTACTAATATGTATATCAAGATGTTGAATTTGTCATTACACTAAAAAGTACAACAATAAACCCCGTCCAAGAAACAGAAAAACAAGATGACAGGGCTGGCCCCGTCATCTTGTTTTTCTGTGATATATGACAGGGGGTAGACAGGACAGGAAGGTTGATTGGTGGCCACATGGCAGCACCCCGTTAAAGGTGAGAAAGAGAAAAACAAGAGGGAGGGGGTAAAAAAAAAGAAAAAGTGACAGAGAAGTACAGAGGGCCAATAAACCTTAAAGGCATTTCCTTTGCGTGCCGGCCCAGTCACATAATATCTACGGCTTTTCACACACACAAGTGAATGCAATGCATACTTAGTCAACAGCCATAAAGGTCACACTGAGGGTAGCCGTATAAACAACTTTAACACTGTTACAAATATGCGCCACACTGTGAACCCACACCAAACAAGAATGACAAACACATTTCGGGAGAACATCCGCACCGTAACACAACATAAACACAACACAACAAATACCCAGAATCCCTTGCAGCACTAAATCTTCCGGGACGCTACAATATACACCCCCCGCTACCCCCTACCAACCCCCCCCAACCCAACCTCCTCATGCTCTCTTAGAGAGAGCATGTCCCAAATTCCAAGCTGCTGTTTTGAGGCATGTTAAAAAAAATAATGCACTTTGTGACTTCAATAATAAATATGGCAGTGCCATGTTGGCATTTTTTTTCCATAACTTGAGTAGATTTACTTTGGAAAACCTTTAATGCATCCAGCGGGGCATCGCAACAAAATTAGGCATAATAATGTGTTAATTCCACGACTGTAGATATCCGTATCGGTTGATATTGCAATCGGTAATTAAGAGTTGGACAATATCGGAATATTGGCAAAAAAGCCATTATCGGACATCTCTATTTCAAATGCGTCGATACATATATGTAATGATTACTTGAAATACAAATGCAAGCAGATAAATGGAGGGGAAGAAAGAGAAGCAAACTGTATTAACCTTGTAGATTGTTATAGTACAATAGGTTAAGCTTTTTTAAAGCATTCTAAATCCGATCGTAAATCGACGTTAGCAAAAGTCAGCTAAGAAAACTGCAGTTCTCCTTCAAGATACTTAAATAATCAATATTTGGAAGTTTGTGCATCCAATCACCACCATCCAGGTCCTAATAATCATGCATCTAACAATCAACCACTCCACCTAGTTGTGTTGTAACGATACCGATATTTTGGTATGGTACCGGTACTAAAATTATTTCGATACTTTACGGTACTTTTCTAAATAAAGGGGACCACAAAAAAATGGCATTATTGGCTTTATTTGACCAAAAATCTTAGGGTACATTAAACATATGTTTATTATTGCAGTTAAGTCCTTCAATAAAATAGTGAACATACAAGACAACTTGTCTTTTAGTAGTAAGTAAACAAACAAAGACTCCTAATTAGTCTGCTGACATATGCAGTAACATATTGTGTCATTTATCTATCTATTATTTTGTACACATTATTAAGGACAAGTGGTAGAAAATGAATTATTAATCTACTTGTTAATTTATTGTTAATATCTGCTTACTTTCTCTTTTAACATGTTCTATCTACACTTCTGTTCAAATGTAATAATCACTTATTCTTCTGTTGTTTGATACTTTACATTAGTTTTGGACGATACCACAAATTTGGGTATCAATCCGATACCAAGTCGTTACAGGATCATACATTGGTCATATTCAAAGTCCTCATGTGTCCAGGGACATATTTCCTGACTTTATAAACATAATATACACTACCGTTCAAAAGTTTGGGGTCACCCAAACAATTTAGTGGAATAGCCTTCATTTGTAAGAACAAGAATAGACTGTGGAGTTTCAGATGAAAGTTCTCTTTTTCTGGCCATTTTGAGCGTTTAATTGAGCCCACAAATGTGATGCTCCAGAAAGTCAATCTGCTCAAAGGAAGGTCAGTTTTGTAGCTTCTGTAACGAGCTAAAGTGTTTTCAGATGTGTGAACATGATTGCACAAGGGTTTTCTAATCATCAATTAGCCTTCTGAGCCAATGAGCAAACACATTGTACCATTAGAACACTGGAGTGATAGTTGCTGGAAATGGGCCTCTATACACCTATGTAGATATTGCACCAAAAAGCAGACATTTGCAGCTAGAATAGTCATTTACCACATTAGCAATGTATAGAGTGTATTTCTGTAAAGTTAAGACTAGTTTAAAGTTATCTTCATTGAAAAGTACAGTGCTTTTCCTTCAAAAATAAGGACATTTATATGTGACCCCAAACTTTTGAATGGTAGTGTATATTTAAAAAAAACGAAAGATGTTGTGATGCCAAAAAATATCGACGTAATCATAGTAGTATCGACTAGATACATGACTGTACTTGATATTATTACAGTGGATGTCAAGTGTAGATCCACCAATGGCGTTTGTTTACATTTTGACGCCGGTGAGCTACGGTGTGTAGTGAAGCATGTTTAGCTATTCCTCGTCCTGCAGGGATGATACTTGTAAGAAACTTACTTTATTTGTCGCCATGGAGACCAGGATTAGTGATTTAGACGTAGCTAAAACACTGCCGACCGCGGATGGTTGTTAGCCGCTAGCTAGCTTGCTAGCCATGTCTTAAAGCACCTCTTCCTGAGGGTGTTTCAGTGTTATAACTTCACCTTTTTCGTTAGTTTTTAAGCCAAAATGCGTCCGTTCTCCCTTTTCTGTCCACACACTGTGTCCGCTTGTAAGTACTCTGTGATTGTGCGCTGCCGAACATGCTCCTCTGCTCGTAAAACCAGCAATGACATGACGTGACGACGACGCAGGCACGCGACCGGTACGCTTCACAGGCGGTATAGTACCGAAAATGAGTAATTATTATCGCGGTACTATACTAATACCGGTATACCGTGCAACCCTACCACCTCGTATTTTGGCCAAATGTCAATTTGAGCAGACAACACTACGTATCCTCCTCACACCTGTGCTCTTCCATCAGCTTCCTGGAAGCACACAGGTGTGAGCCTGAGTGATCATTCCAGCCGTGCCTAATTAGCACCTTGGCGCTCGCAGTTACCGAGAAGGCGAGAGAGTAAATGAGCAGTCGAGAGAGGGTGGTCTTCAAACGTACACCGAGTCAAGAGGTGATCTGGCTACGAGAGCAATCCGCTCCATCCTCCGCACGGCCCGGAGCGGCTTGGCCCCGCTCTGAACCTTTGCTGCATGCTATGGAACGGACATATAGGCAGTATGTGTGGGAGACTGCACCGTGGACTACTTCTTCATACGCGCATACCACTGATGTTATGTGTTGACATCTTAACGGGCTATAGCTTAGATGTTTGATAGTTTATGAGCTTTGAACAACCAATTAATATCACTCACACTTTCCATGTGTCCATTCAGGAAAAGACCTGCAAGGGACGATCAATTGTGCAGAAATATCTCCGCCAACTAAGACATAGCATGTGGGCTGCAAAGGTCTGGAGATCTGGGTTCAAGCCCTTTTTTGGGCTTTTCTGTGTGAAGTTTGCCTCTCCGTACCGAACAATCTGACTATTAAAAGTATTACCCTGCAAAAAGTCAATAAAAACAATTTTTAAAAAAAATACAAAAATGAGGGGTATTGTACTTGAACTAAGCAAAATTATCTGCCAATAGAATAAGAAAATTTGGCTTGTCAAGACTTTCCAAAACAAGTCAAATAAAATAAAATAATAAAAACCTTAAATTAAGTATATTCTCACTAATAACAGCTGTACTTTTCTTGGTAGAAAAAAAAATGAGACATTTTTTCTCAATATGTTGAAAAATATTCGTAAATATATTTTTTATTTCATGCTTCAAATAAGAAATGACTACTTTAAAAAAGTAACTAATTCATTGTTCTTATTGGAAAGGCAACAAGGCAAGCACTTGTTACTCTCGGGGTCTCCTAGCCGCTCAGGCAAATCATATGGTCTAAAAATGCATTTTTCCATGAATAACATGACATCATCGCGCCAAGTGCGTGCTCTTTCAGTCAATTAGTGCGCATATATACAGCCCGGCCCCCGGCCAAACATTTTTTTATTGTAATTTTGAAGAATTTATCTGAATGTGCATGAACTATTTCTGTTCAAAATTGTTTGAAATATTAAATGTTTAAATATTAACTGTCAGTTTACTGTACTGTGCCAACTGTACTACTATATGAGTACGTGTTTTCTATTGTTTCATTGAAAATAAAACAGCAAAGTCCATTTGGCTGTCATCTGTTTTAATTATGAGACACAATTGTGTCAAAGTCATGATTTTTTATTTTCATGCTTGAAATAAGAAATGATGACTTTAAAAAAGTAGTTTTCTACTTGTGAGTGTTGATGACACAACAGTTGATATTCTAGTTTCAAGCATGTTTTACTCAATATAGCTCATCAAATCTCAGCAACAAGCTGTAATATCTTACTGACATCATTTAGGAGCAAAACACTTAAAACAAGTAAAACACTAACATCAAATCTGCTTAGTGAGAAGAATGATCTTATCAGACAGAAAATAAGCAAATATCACCCTTATTTGACATTTTTCATCTTACTTAGATGGCAGTTTTTGCAGTGTAGAAACTGTCAATTTATCATTACTTAACAAAACGAAGACAGCACACTGCAAAAAGTCAGTGTTCAAAAACAAGAAAAAAAATACAAAAATGAGGGGTATTTTATTTGAACTAAGCAAAATTATCTGCCAATACAACAAGAAAATTCGGCTTGTCAAGACTTTCCAAAACAGGTAAAATTAGCTAACCTCAATGAACCCAAAAATAGCTTAAAATAAGTATATTCTCACTAATAACAAGTGCACTTTTCTTGGTAGGAAAAAAAAATTAGGCCTTTTTGCTCATTATGTTGAAAAATATTGTAATTATCTTGACATAATGATATGTGCTCGGCATCATGATTTTTTTTTTTCATACTTGAAATAAGAAATGATGACTTTGAAAAAGTAGTTTTCTACTTGTGAGTGTTGATGACACAACAGTTGATATTCTAGTTTCAAGCATGTTTTACTCAATATAGCTCATCAAATCTCAGCAACAAGCTGTAATATCTTACTGACATCATTTAGGAGCAAAACACTTCAAACAAGTAAAACACTCTAACATCAAATCTGCTTAGTGAGAAGAATGATCTTATCAGACAGAAAATAAGCAAATATCAGCCTTATTTGACATATTTCATCTTACTTAGATTTCACTTTTTGCAGTGCTGACTATGAAGTGTATTAGAAACTGTCAATTTATCATTACTTTACAAAACGAAGACAGCATCGGTGGTCGCATCCACAATAGACAACGTGTTTTTATTGGCCAACTTCACCGGCGGCTCCAAGTCAAGGCTAACATTTACTTTACTGCCTTCAGCTGCGTGTTTAGCTCCAAGTCCAGTCATTCTGTTTTGGTCTATTACCGTATTTTCCGGACCACAGGACGCACCGGATTATAAGGTGCACTGCCAATGAGTGCACTGCAAAAAGTGAAATCTAAGTAAGATGAAATATGTCAAATAAGGGTGATATTTGCTTATTTTCTGTCTGATAAGATCATTCTTCTCACTAAGCAGATTTGATGTTAGAGTGTTTTACTTGTTTTAAGTGTTTTGCTCCTAAATGATGTCAGTAAGATATTACAGCTTGTTGCTGAGATTTGATGAGCTATATTGAGTAAAACATGCTTGAAACTAGAATATCAACTGTAAAATGCTGGAAAGGATAGAAATGTGGTTTGTCTCTTTTATCCGATTATTAATCGAAGTAATAATCGACAGATTAATCGATTATCCAATTAATCGTTAGTTGCAGCCCTACTTGAGTCATATTGCAGTCAACACATATCTCTTATTTGTGACTGCCATCATATTGCAGTCCACACATACACTAGCGTTCAAAAGTTTGGGGTCACATGTAAATGTCCTTATTTTTGAAGGAAAAGCACTGTACTTTTCAATGAAGATAACTTTAAACTAGTCTTAACTTGAAAGAAATACACTCTATACATTGCTAATGTGCTAAATGACTATTCTAGCTGCAAATGTCTGCTTTTTGGTGCAATATCTACATAGGTGTATAGAGGCCCATTTCCAGCAACTATCACTCCAGTGTTCTAATGGTACAATGTGTTTGCTCATTGGCTCAGAAGGCTAATTGATGATTAGAAAACCCTTGTGCAATCACATCTGAAAACACTTTAGCTCGTTACAGAAGCTACAAAACTGACCTTCCTTTGAGCAGATTGACTTTCTGGAGCATCACATTTGTGGGGTCAATTAAACGCTCAAAATGGCCAGAAAAAGAGAACTTTCATCTGAAACTCGACAGTCTATTCTTGTTATTAGAAATGAAGGCTATTCCACTAAATTGTTTGGGTGACCCCAAACTTTTGAACGGTAGTGTATCTCTTGTGTGTGGCTGCCATCTACTGGTCACACTTATAATTTCACCATTTCCCAAATAAAATAGCTTCGCGGTCGGTAAGCGCAACCAAAACTATTCCGTACATTAGGCGCACTGGGTTATAAGGCGCAACGTCGAGTTTTGAGAAAATGAAAGGATTTTAAGTGCGCCTTATAGTCCGAAAAATGTGGTAATCTTTTTACTTCTGCAGTAACTTGTAGCGGGAAAAGGTCGACTCTGATTGGATGTTGTTGTGGACATTTTTGATGGAGTTAACATCTGCTCACGGCTGATCAACCTGAAATAAATGTACGGTTATGTCAACAATTAAAGCTGGCTAGAAACAAACGGTCAGGATTACAAAGCCATCAGTTGTGATGAGTGGAGGACATTTTGTTAAGAGTGAAGTCGAGCCGCGAAGTGGGATCAAATTGGTTTCAAGTGTGAGTAAGTGCACGGCGGCCCACTCTCATCTCTTGACAGAGGACGACTAGGAGGAGGAAGTCTCCGGGGACCTGAGGTTGATTGCAACATAGATCTGCTAATTGACGACTCTGCTGGGCTCATGATTTATGGCGGAGGAAGACTTGTCCAGCTTGGACAAAAAGACTGAAAGTCTCAGCAAGAATTGAAAAGAATAGTACTTACTTGGTGCTGTATACTTAGGCTATGTCTACACCAGGGGTCAGCAACGCGGTGCCCGCGGGCACCAGGTAGCCCGTAAGGACCAGATGAGTAGCCCGCTGGCCTGTTCTAAAAATAGCTCAAATAGCAGCACTTACCAGTGAGCTGCCTCTATTTTTTTAAATTTTATTTATTTACCAGCAAGCTGGTCTCGCTTTGCCCGACATTTTTAATTCTAAGAGAGACAAAACTCAAATAGAATTTGAAAATCCAAGAAAATATTTAAAGACTTGGTCTTCACTTGTTTAAATAAATTCATTAATTTTTTTACTTTGCTTCTTATAACTTTCAGAAAGACAATTTTAGAGAAAAAATACAACCTTAAAAATGATTTCAGGATTTTTAAACACATATACCTTTTTACCTTTTAAATTCCTTCCTCTTCTTTCCTGACAATTTAAATCAATGTTCAAGTAATTTATATTTTTTTATTGTAAAGAATAATAAATACATTTTAATTTAATTCTTCATTTTAGCTTCTGTTTTTTCGACGAAGAATATTTGTGAAATATTTCTTCAAACTTATTATGATTAAAATTGAAAAAAAATATTCTGGCAAATCTAGAAAATCTGTAGAATCACATTTAAATCTTATTTCAAAGTCTTTTGAATTTCTTTTAAAATTTTTGTTCTGGAAAATCTAGAAGAAATAATGATTAGTCTTTGTTAGAAATATAGCTTGGTCCAATTTGTTATATATTCTAACAAAGTGTAGATTGGATTTTAACCTATTTAAAACATGTCATCAAAATTCTAAAATTAATCTTAATCAGGAAAAATTACTAATGATGTTCCATAAATTCTTTTTTTAATTTTTTCAAAAAGATTTGAATTAGCTAGGTTTTGTCTCCTTTTTTTCGGTTGAATTTTGAATTTTAAAGAGTCGAAATTGAAGATAAACTATGTTTCAAAATTTAATTGTCATTTTTTTCGTGTTTTCTCCTCTTTTAAACCGTTCAATTAAGTCTAAATATCATTCATTATTAATAATAACATAGACTTAAAGGTAAATTGAGCAAATTGGCTATTTCTGGCAATTTATTTAAGTGTGTATCAAACTGGTAGCCCTTCGCATTAATCACTACCCAAGAAGTAGCTCTTGCTTTCAAAAAGGTTGGTGACCCCTGGTCTACACTAAGCCGGATAACCCCTTAAACGAATAATTATTTAGCCTAAGCCCCGTTTTAGCCACACTAAATCAGCGTTTAAGGTCCCCCTCCTTGGACAATTATTTACACAGGTAAGTGCGCCGTGTATTTCTTGAATCTCCGGTTCTTAGCTTTGTATGGACTCATTGATCGTTTACAAACTGAGTTCGGAGAGGAAGTGACGTCAGAAAGAAGGCGCCACAGCCAGCTTGATAATAACGCGGTTTCGTAACTCGGAGCTAACCACTGGAAATATGGAGGCGAGTCACCCAGACATGCCCGTGTTTCTCCTTCTTCTACATGTACAGACGCTTGTGGAAATCACACATGAATACCTTAAGAGAAAGCCATTGCAGCTATTTGGGATACAACACTTCTCAAACGGCAAGACAACTTTCCAATGTCCGGGTCGGCTGTGATTCTACTTAGCGATGAATCTTAAAATAATACAAAAACTGCGGACATTTATCCATGAAAATATGAAAAAGCTGCTGATGGTGTGTTTACGGAGAAGCAGCAGGAAGGAGATATCCTAGAAGTCCACTCTCTAAGATAAATGCTGTGCATTATTGTTACATGACCCCGAACGGGACAAGCGGTAGAAAATGGATGGATGGACTTCATAAAACTACTGCAATTGTTTGTAGTACATTATATGATCGAACCCAAGATCTTCGTGTTGTGAGGCACATGCACGTTCCACAGTGCTGCCCCGGTGGCAAAGTGTAGAAATAAAATACAAAATAAACAGCGAAAAATAGACAAAAAAGCTGAAATGTTGATGCTAATAACGAATAAAAACACAAAGATTTGCATTTAAATATAAGTTTTAACCTTTTTATTAGGCTATTACATTTCAAATTACATGATGATCTGAAGCTACCACCATATTCAAAGAATATTACAACAATACAATACTGTTTGTTTTATATACTTGAAGGCTCCACCTCTACTGTTCTTTTTAGAATGTAAAGTAGTTGACTTTTGTTAATTTTTATGACCATAGTTATAAGTTTGTTTTGGTATGCTTGGAAGTTATAGAACTCTGCTGTTGTTCTTTGAATGTATAGTTACCTCTTGGCAGCTGATGGTGCAAAATGAGGCTGACGCACAGTGATCCTAAATACTTTTTACAGCCGAATTGAAAAGTACATGGGTTCAGTTAATCATTTTTTTTCTTTATCATGGTATCGAGAATCGTGAAAATTCCTATTGTACACACACACACACACACATATACATATATATATATATATATATATATATATATATATATATATATATATATATATATATATATATATATATATATATATGTATGTATGTATGTATGTATGTATGTATGTATGTATGTATGTATGTATATATATATATATATATATATATATATATATACACACATATATATATATATATATATATGTGTGTATATATATATATATATATATATATACACACATATATATATATATATATATATATATACACACACACATATATATATATATATATATATATATATATATATATATATATATATATATATATATATATATATATATATATATATACACACACACTACCGTTCAAAAGTTTGGGGTCACCCAAACAATTTAGTGGAATAGCCTTCATTTCTAAGAACAAGAATAGACTGTCGAGTTTCAGATGAAAGTTCTCTTTTTCTGGCCATTTTGAGCGTTTAATTGACCCCACAAATGTGATGCTCCAGAAACTCAATCTGCTCAAAGGAAGGTCAGTTTTGTAGCTTCTGTAACGAGCTAAAGTGTTTTCAGATGTGTGAACATGATTGCACAAGGCTTTTCTAATCATCAATTAGCCTTCTGAGCCAATGAGCAAACACATTGTACCATTAGAACACTGGAGTGATAGTTGCTGGAAATGGGCCTCTATACACCTATGTAGATATTGCACCAAAAAGCAGACATTTGCAGCTAGAATAGTCATTTAGCACATTAGCAATGTATAGAGTGTATTTCTTTCAAGTTAAGACTAGTTTAAAGTTATCTTCATTGAAAAGTACAGTGCTTTTCCTTCAAAAATAAGGACATTTATATGTGACCCCAAACTTTTGAACGGTAGTGTATAAGTAACTAAATAGTTACTTTTCACAGTAACGCATTACTTTTGAAATAAAATAACTAGTAACTGTAACTAGTTACTGGTTTTCAGTAACTAACCCAACACTGGCCCTCAATGAAAACCAGTTTGACTTCCCCTCCCTGTAATATATACATCTATACAAGTATATTCCATTTACCAATATCCCGCATCCTGTGTAAAGGGCAGATAAAGCCTATGGAGTAGACGAGTGATGAAGTTGCTTTTGATGTAGCGCATTAACACCGCCTTTAAACGCAGAGCAAGCGTGGACTACAGCGTCCTAATTAATATGATTCGTCTTCATAAAAGTTTCCCTTGCCCACGTCTGTTTATCCATCAATAAGTCGAGGTCGACCCCAAGCAAAGAGCTGCAAGTGAGGCTAAACAACAAGAGATGAACTCACAACTTATTCTTCACACCAACGCCAAATCGACAGTTTGTACTCCCAAAGGATAGTCTGAGGTTACTGTACGCCGCTGACGAAGAAGAAGTTGCCCAAAAGCAACACGTCGACTGTTTTATTTGATGCAAACTTTCAGTAGGGTTAACAGCACAATAAGTCGCAGGTACACTGCAAAAAGTCGGTGTTCAAAAACAAGGAAAAAAAATACAGAAACGAGGGGTATTTTATTTGAACTAAGCAAAATTATCTGCCAATAGATCAAGAAAATTTGGCTTGTCAAGACTTTCCAAAACAAGTCAAATGAGCTAACTTCAATGAACCCAAAAATAGCTTAAAATAAGTATATTCTCACTAATAACAAGTGTACTTTTTTGGTTGGGAAAAAAAAAAAAGAGACCTTTTTGCTCAATATGTTGAAAAATATACTTCATCAACAGCGATACAGGTTACACTGAGGGTAGCCGAATAAAAAACTTTAACACTGTTACAAATATACGCCACACTGTGAATCCACACCAAACCAGAACCCTTTGCAGCACTAACTCTTCCGGGACGCTACAAGGTGTGTGTGTGTGTGGGGGGGGGGGAGTGTATTTTGTAGCGTCCCGGAAGAGTCAGTGCTGCCAAGGATTCTGGGTATTTGTTCTGATGTGTTTATGTTGTGTTATGGTGCGGATGTTCTCCCGAAATGTGTTTGTCATTCTTGTTTGGTGTGGGTTCACAGTGTGGCGTATATTTGTAACAGTGTTAAAGTTTTTTATACTGGCACCCTCAGTGTGACCTGTATGGCTGTTGATGAAGTATGCGTCGCATTCGCTCGTGTGTGCGTACAGAAGCAGCACATATCTTGTGACTGGGTCTGAACGATGTTAGAAGCGGACGTTAGGATAGCTGGTAGAGGACGTTAAAGGTTACTTTGTTCAACTTTGGCCCGCAGCTTTGTTCACTTTTAAATTGTGGCCCACTCTGTATTTGACTTTGACACCCCTGTTCTAGCAACAAGCTGGAATATCTTACTGAGATCATTTAGGAGCAAAACAGTTAAAACAAGTAAAACACTCTAACATCAAATCTGCTTAGTGAGAAGAATGATCTTATCAGACAGAAAATAAGCAAATATCACCCTTATTTGACATATTTCATCTTACTTAGATTGCACTTTTTGCAGTGTAGGCCAACCTTTTTGAAAGCAAGACCTACTTCTTGGGTAGTGATTAAAGCGAAGGGCTACCAGTTTGATACACACTTCAATTAATTGCCAGAAATAGCCAATTTGCTCAATTTACCTTTAACTCTATGTTATTATTAATAATTAATGATATTTACACTTAATTGAACGGTTTAAAAGAGAAAACACAAAAAAAATGACAATTAACTTTTGAAACATAGTTTATCTTCAATTTCGACTCTTTAAAATTCAAAATTCAACCGAAAAAAAGAGAAAAACTTAAAAAAAAGAATTTATGGAACATCATTAGTAATTTTTCCTGATTAAAATAATTTTAGAATTTTGATTAAATAGGTTAAAATCCAATCTACACTTTGTTAGAATATATAACAAATTGGACCAAGCTATATTTCTAACAAAGACAAATCATTATTTCTTGTAGATTTTCCAGAACAAAAATTTTAAAAGAAATTCAAAAGACTTTGAAATAAGATTTAAATTTGATTCTACAGATTTTCCAGAATCATTTTTTTGAATTTTAATCATAATGAGTTTGAAGAAATATTTCACAAATATTCTTCGTCGAAAAAACAGAAAATTAAATTAAAATGTATTTATTATTCTTTACAATAAAAAAAATAAATTTACTTGAACATTGATTTAAATTGTCAGGAAAGAAGAGGAAGGAATTTAAAAGGTAAAAAGGTATATGTGTTTAAAAATCCTAAAATCATTTTTAAGGTTGTATTTTTTCTCTAAAATTGTCTTTCTGAAAGTTATAAGAAGCAAAGTAAAAAAATGTATGAATTTATTTAAACAAGTGAAGACCAAGTCTTTAAAATATTTTCTTGGATTTTCAAATTCTTTTTGAGTTTTGTCTCTCTTAGAATTAAAAATGTCGGGCAAAGCGAGACCAGCTTGCTAGTAAATAAATACAATTTAAAAAATAGAGGCAGCTCACTGGTAAGTGCTGCTATTTGAGCTATTTTTAGAACAGGCCAGCGGGCTACTCATCTGGTCCTTACGGGCTACCTGGTGCCCGCGGGCACCGCGTTGGTGACCCCTGCGCTACACCCTCATTTAGAGGTGATGTAAACCAAGTTAGCCTGGCCGTCCCTCGGCCTTACATACCTGGTCCGAGTCCATTATGTCCGCCAGATCGTTCTCCGACATATTGAGGATGGAGGCAGCGATGGACTTGGCTTTGATCATGGACTTGGCTGAAGGGTTGCCTTTAGCCGCAACAGCGCCGGCCTGCCTCAACCTCCTCCTCCTCTTCATCAGCTGCTGCTTGACCTCGTGCACCTCCACAACTATCTCACCGGCCAGGGCCTGGAGGAGAGAGAGGGAGAGAGCACAACATGACGAAATGGATACGGCGAAGGATGGCGG
>NC_084752.1:2902847-2959372 GCF_033978785.1 Entelurus aequoreus
ACAGATTGTTTGGTAAACATATAGCATGTTCTATATGTTATAGTTATTTGAATGACTCTTACCATAATATGTTACGTTAACATAGCAGTTGGTTATTTATGCCTCATATAACGTACACTTATTCAGCCTGTTGTTCACTATTCTTTAGACATTTTAAATTGCCTTTCAAATGTCTATTCTTGCTGTTGGCTTTTATCAAATACATTTCCCCCCAAAAATGCGACTTATACTCCAGTGCGACTTATATATGTTTTTTTCCTTCTTTATTATGCATTTTCGACTTATAGTCCGAAAAATACGGCAGTACAGTTGGCACAGTACAGTAAACTGACAGTTAATATTTAAACATTTAACATGTGACATTTCTAACTATTTTGAACAGAAATAGTTCATGCACATAAATTCCTCAAAATTACAATTAAAAAAAATTTGGCCGGGGGCCGGGCTGTATATATGCACACTAATTGACTGAAAGAGCACGCACTTGGCGCGATGATGTCATGTTGTCGATGGAAAAAACGCATTTTTTAAACCATACGATTTGCCTGAGCGGCTAGGAGACCCTGAGAGTAACAAGCGCTTGCCTTGTTGCCTTTCCATTAAGAACAATAAATTAGTTTTTAGTAAAAGTTTGCTGGTTTCAAGAAATGTAATGCCGAGCGCATATCATTATGTCAAGATAATGGCACTAGCATTTATTTCATTTAAGAATATTTTTCAACATATTGAGCAAAAAGGTCTCTTTTCTTTTCTACCAAGAAAAGTGCACTTATTAGTGAGAATATACTTATTTTAAGGTATTTTTGGGTTAATTGAAGTTAGCTAATTTGACTTGTTTTGGAAAGTCTTGACAAGAAAAATTTTTCTTGTTCTATTGGCAGATAATTTTGCTTAGTTCAAATAAAATACCCCTCATTTTTGTGTTAATTTTTCTTGTTTTTGAACACTGACTTTTTGCAGTGTGTGAAGTCCTGTTTTGTCTTTTTTCACAACTAAATGCTTTGCGCACAACCAAAACTCAAACAAAAATAACATATTTCAAATAGCTTTTGTCGCAGTTTTTTTTAGAACAACAGAGCAAGATGTAAAATACAACACAGTCGTACCTCAACTTAAGAGAGTGATTTCAGTTAAGAGCTGTCTCTCGGCTTTACGTTGCAAACAAGAATTGGAGTTACAAGCATTTGCTGGTTTCTGAGATCGCACCAAAACATCTGGTCTTACTCGCTTGCATTAGCTTTCAGCTGGAGATCATCATAACTTTGTTTTCCCAAACATGGGGAAGGAAAAAAGTGAGTGCGAAGCAGAAGTGGATGATATTCATTAAATTTAAGCAAACAAATGATCAAAAACATGACTGAGTGCGAAGCAGTTGGAGCTTATCAATCAACTAGATGAGGCAATTCCTGGAGGAATTGCGTGTGAATGCTCCAATGCTGAAGTTGAACCGACATCCTGGAATTGTTTTAGAACTCTTGAAGTAGAGCACACAATTCCTGAACAGGGTTGAATATTTTGAAGTTGGAACAGTTTGAATCAGATGAAAAATGTGGAACTTTGAAGAATGTCCTATTGATTTCAATGAGAATTTCCACCAAAAATGGGAATTTCGGGTAAAGCGGGAATATTTTTGAAAATGGTTTGAAGGGTTTGAATAAGTTGAAAAACGTGGAAATGGTGGAAGTTTGAAAAATGGCCAATTCATTTTGAATGGGAAACTTACACTTAGACAAACTTTAATGATCCACAAGGGAAAATGTCCCGGAAAACCGGGAGTTCTGGGGAAATCTGGGAATGTTTGGAATTTGTCAAGGGAAAGCCCGCAATTCCCGAATAAACTGAACAGTTTGAAGTTGGAACGCTTTGAATCAGATGAAAAATGTGGGCATGGTGGAACTTTGAAGAATGTCCCATTGATTTCAATTACAATTTCCCCAAAATTAGGAATTTCGGGTAAAGCGGGAATTTTTTTGAAAACGGTAAAAAAAACAAACTTAAATGGTCTGAATGAGTTGAAATGGTTGGGGTCGACATTTTTCAAATCGGTCGACAAATGTTGAAGTAGTAACATGTTGAATTGAGAAATGGTATTAGGGAATTCCTGGAATTTCGGGAAAACCGGGAATTTTTCCAGTTCACAAAACAACTTTGTTTTTTGTCATGATTAAGAGGAATGTTTTGACGGTATTATATTATCATACAGTTGGTAATAGTATCATTCCGATGGTGGGATAGTTCGGAGAGGCTATTAAAAGGTTGATGGTGGTGATCCTGTTAAAAAGTGCAATGCATTCATTTAATGGGTTTAGCCAATCAGAAGTCTAGAAATATTTTTGCAATCGACTGCTTCTAACCTCAGAGTGTTAGATGGATATTATTAAATCGTAACTATTGTGTATTTGATCTGATAAATGGAGCTGGTTTTGTAAAAAGTGTTTACCCGTAAGGAATACATAGCACATTACACATCCCATTCTTTCATTTACGGCCTTAATAGATATTCACTGTCACTAGTGGAGGGTTACATTTAATTGACCTAAACCCTGCATGTGGAATAATCTGGAAAGAGATTAAGAAGGGAATTCATCACCCCCATTTCGGGCCGCGGGAGGAACAACGGAACACACACGCACACAGTAGGTGTTGTGTGTGTGTGTGTTTGTTGAGAGCTCTTAGCCGGGGCTAGCAGCACAATCACTATAGCCAGAGGGCCAATTTAGACGAGGCGAGGATTAAGGCATAGCGATGGGGATCAAATGAGCAGCTAAAAAGACATATTCAATAATAACTGAACCTTTCCACACACACGCACGAGGGCACAAAGGGCCCTTCAAAAACACAAGAAGCGTCAAGGAGGAGAAGATGATCCACGTTCATTAGACTGGCCACAAAATGAATTCTAGGATAAGGGCATTCAGGGTTATCAGCGCTCAAAAAAACGGTTTTGACACATTGGATTCCCTGCACTTAAAAGTCAATTTGACATTTAGTTGTTATTTATAAGAAGAACAATAAACTTACAGTTTTTGTGCCATTGGATTCAAGGCCAATTTTTTTAGCAGTGCCTGAGGCGTATGGGTCTGCTGGCACTCAATAAGAATGAAACTATTCTCTGCATACACATTCAGGCACAAACACAACAAAAAAACAAGCCCATAAAGACATTGAGAAACACACACACACACACACACACACACACACACACACACACACAGCCCCCCCAGTCCTGATCAATACACGGCAAGAGTAAATCTCCTCCGGACGTAGGCAGCCCAATCAAAGGGCCGGCTGTTCTTATAGGGGATCACAGGAGCCAGGGGCAGGCAAACAATGATGTGAATCCTCAACAACAACACCACAATGGCCCCCACCTGCCCCGGGTTATGGGAAACGGAGGTGAGACGCAATGCGAGCATGGTCAACTACATTTCAATGTTTCCCCGAATAAAAATAACGCACCTACTCTTTAAAGCCGGGGGTCTCAGACACGCGGCCGGCGGGCCAATTGAGGCCCGCGAGACGTTATTTTGCGGCCCGCACCTTAGAGGCACCTCCTGGTACCCCAGCACCTCCAAAACCCTCAAATCTAAACTCCAAACATCTCAGAACAAGCTAGTCAGGTTACTTCTAGACCTCCACCCCAGATCCCACCTCACTCCTACCCACTTCTCTAAAGTGGGCTGGCTCAAGGTGCAGGACAGAGTTAAACAACTTGCACTGAGCCTGGTCTATAAAATCCGCTACACCTCCCTGATACCGAAGTACATGTCAAACTACTTCCTTAACGTCAATGACCGCCATAACCACAACACCAGGGGGAGCTCCACTAACCACGTTAAACCCAGATTCCGAACTAACAAAGGTCTTAACTCATTCTCTTTCTATGCCACATCAATGTGGAATGCACTCCCAACAGGTGTAAAAGAAAGGGCATCTCTATCCTCCTTCAAAACCGCAATAAAAGTTCACCTCCAGGCAGCTACAACCCTAAACTAACACCCTCCCCGGATTGCTAATAATCAAATGTAAACAATCAAATGCAGATACTTTTTCTTTTTCTTATGCCTTCTGATCTCTCTCTCTCTCTCTCTCTCTCTCTCTCTCTCTATGTCCACTACTTGATGTCCATACCTCCCACCCCCCCTCCACACCCCTGATTGTAAATAATGTAAATAATTCAATGTGATTATCTTGTGTGATGACTGTATTATAATGATAGTATATATGATAGTATATATCTGTATCATGAATCCATTTAAGTGGACCCCGACTTAAACAAGTTGAAAAACTTATTGGGGTGTTACCATTTAGTGGTCAATTGTACGGAATATGTACTTCACTGTGCAACCGACTAATTAAAGTCTCAATCCATCAATCAAAGGTGACAGAGCTTTCGCCGCTGCTGCTCCCAAGCTCTGGAACGAGCTACCTCTTAGTGTTAGACAAGCCTCCTCTCTTCCTGTTTTTAAATCTCTCTTAAAAACATACTTTTATTCCATGGCTTTTAACACAGAGTGACATCCATCCTGCAATGGCGCCCCATAACACACCTGCTGTGAACCTGCTTTTATGTTTTATTACCATTTTTATCGTGTTCTGTTTGTGTTGTGTGGTGTTTGCTTGGTACTCGTATTATCTTTTAACCTGCCCATTGTACAGCACTTTGGCTACCCCTGTGGTACATTTTAAATGTGCTTTATAAATAAAGTTGATTTGATTAATATGAAAATGTAATGTTAGTGCGTCCCGCGAGTTTTATATGAATGGCGCGTCACACTTGCCAACCCTCCCGATTTTTCCGGAAGACTCCCGAATTTCAGGGTAACCATTCTCTCGAATGTCTGCCGATTTTCACCCAAACAACAATATTAAGGGCGTGCCGTGATGGCGCTGCCTTTAGCGCCCTCTACAATCTGTTCAAACAGCGTGCCAGCTCTGTCACATGTTGCATTTGGCTTCTGTACACACACGCAAGTGCCTGCAAGACATACTTGGTCAACAGCCATACAGGTCACACTGAGGGTGACGGTATAAACAACTTTAACACTGTTACAAATATGCGCCACACTGTGAACCCACACCAAACAAGAATGACAAACACATTTCGGGAGAACATCCGCACCGTAACACAACATAAACACAACACAACAAATACCCAGAATCCCATGCAGCACTAACTCTTCCGGGCTAGAATATACACACCAGCTACTACCAAACCCCGCCTCCCCACACATCAACCCCCCCCTCCGTGCGTCGGTTGAGGTGGGCGGGGTTTGGTGGTAGCTGGTGTGTATATTCTAGCCCGGAAGAGTTAGTGCTGCAAGGTGTTCTGGGAATTTGTTCCGTGCGACTTATACTCAGGAGCGATTTATGTGTGAAATTATTAACAAATTAGCGTAAAATATCAATTAATATTATTTAGCTCATTCACGTAAGAGACTAGACGTATAAGATTTCATGGGATTTAGCGATTAGGAGTGACAGATTGTTTGGTAAACGTATAGCATGTTCTATATGTTATAGTTATTTGAATGACTCTTACCATAATATGTTACGTTAACATACCAGTTGGTTATTTATGCCTCATATAACGTACACTTATTCAGCCTGTTGTTCACTATTCTTTAGACATTTTAAATTGCCTTTCAAATGTCTATTCTTGCTGTTGGCTTTTATCAAATAAATTTCTCCAAAAAATGTGACTTATACTCCAGTGCGACTTATATATGGTTTTTTTTTTTTTTTTCCGGCCCGTGCGACTTATACTCCGGAGCGACTTATACTGCGTAAAATACGGTACCTCGGTTTAGAGGTCACGTTTTGGTTCATTTTCGGTACAGTAAGAAAACAACAAAATATACATTTTTGGGTTATTTATTTACCAAATTTGTAAACAATGGCATAACATACACTACCGTTCAAAAGTTTGGGGTCACCCAAACAATTTAGTGGAATAGCCTTCATTTCTAAGAACAAGAATAGACTGTCGAGTTTCAGATGAAAGTTCTCTTTTTCTGGCCATTTTGAGCGTTTAATTGAGCCCACAAATGTGATGCCCCAGAAACTCAATCTGCTCAAAGGAAGGTCAGTTTTGTAGCTTCTGTAACGAGCTAAAGTGTTTTCAGATGTGTGAACATGATTGCACAAGGGTTTTCTAATCATCAATTAGCCTTCTGAGCCAATGAGCAAACACATTGTACCATTAGAACACTGGAGTGATAGTTGCTGGAAATGGGCCTCTATACACCTATGTAGATATTGCACCAAAAACCAGACATTTGCAGCTAGAATAGTCATTTAGCACATTAGCAATGTATAGAGTGTATTTCTTTCAAGTTAAGACTACTTTAAAGTTATCTTCATTGAAAAGTACAGTGCTTTTCCTTCAAAAATAAGGACATTTACATGTGACCCCAAACTTTTGAACGGTAGTGTACATATACACACAGGGTCCATTGCCAGGGTTAATGTGGTCAACATATATACAATAAAAACTAAATAAGATAAGGCTCAGAATGGTTTCTTAACAAAACTTTTCTACATATAAAGTGCTTTTTTGGATTGATCGATTGAGACTTTTACTAGTAGATTGCACAGTACAGTAGGGATGGGCGATACCACACTTTTAGGATTCGATACGACACCGATACTTTTTCTTGCATTTTCATCGATACCGATACCGATACCAATAATTTCTTATTGGCAATTTTTTGTCAGTCAAAAATATTATTACTATTGTTATTATTTAAGACAAATACAGACCATTTATACCACATTTATTATGGTCAATATATAATAAAAGTAAAATTAAAATAAATAACATAAATATGAAAAATAAATTAAATATTATATATAATAATAACTATATATTATATATAATAATAATTAAATATTAGGGCTTTCCAATTAACAGTCAAATCCGAATTGCAAGAAGCTGCAGTTATTTTTTAAAGTTTGTGATATAATTAGCAATTAATGAAATATGAAATAGGCTAATGTTTTCGAAATGTAAGAAATCATTTTACAGATTAAAACCAAAATCACAATCAATCATATATTCAAGATTTTCTTGGAAAACAATACAACTGTAATGTAAAGATGAAGAATCTCCAAATTGTATCTCTTTCTGATCTTGTTTTAAATACTCAAGCAATTTTCAACTAACAGTAAATTCCCCTGTGTGGAAATTATTTGAATTTAGGATAATCATTTAAACAAAAATATTCAGTAAACATTACTACAAAAAAAACAAACAATGCCTGTTTTAAGTCAACAATTGGACAACACTGGATATGTCGGCTGTGTGTGCGTGTGTGTGTTGCACGTTGACCACGCTCATTGGCTGTCTCCTGTCACGTGACTGGGCCAGCTCTATACTCTGCCAGGTACAGGGGTGTCCCAGCACATAGTAACTTAAGTAAGTCATCAAAAACATCTGAAAGTGATGCTTGCACCCCCCACACGCCGTTTTTTGGTTTATATCGATACTTTTTTCAGAAAAGTGATGCCAAATGAGTAGCGTGTGAGTATCGATATATCGATACCACAGGATCGATACGCACATCCCTACAGTACAGTACATATTCCGTACAATTGACCACTAAATGGTAACACCCCAATACGTTTATCGTTCTACGTTTATGCCCACGTTAATCAACATTAAACTGCCTCAAGTTGTTGTTCAGATGAAATAAAATGACAAAACTTTTCTTCTACATATAAAAAGTGCAACATTAAACAGTGTCAAGTAGGGATGTCCGATAATGGCTTTTTGCCGATATCCGATATTCCGATATTGTCCAACTCTTTAATTACCGATACCGATATCAACCGATACCGATATCAACCGATATATGCAGTCGTGGAATTAACACATTATTATGCCTAATTTGGACAACCAGGTATGGTGAAGATAAGGTACTTTTAAAAAAATAAAATAAAATAAGATAACTAAATTAAAAACATTTTCTTGAATAAAAAAGAAAGTAAAACAATATAAAAACAGTTACATAGAAACTAGTAATGAATGAAAATGAGTAAAATGAAGTGTTAAAGGTTAGTACTATTAGTGGAGCAGCAGCACGCACAATCATGTGTGCTTACGGACTGTATCCCTTGCAGACTGTATTGATATATATTGATATATAATGTCCGATATTGTCCAACTCTTTAATTACCGATACCGATATCAACCGATACCGATATCAACCGATATATACAGTCGTGGAATTAACACATTATTATGCCTAATTTGGACAACCAGGTATGGTGAAGATAAGGTACTTTAAAAAAAAAAAAAAAGAAATAAGATAACTAAATTAAAAACATTTTCTTGAATAAAAAAGAAAGAAAAACAATATAAAAACAGTTACATAGAAACTAGTAATGAATGAAAATGAGTAAAATGAAGTGTTAAAGGTTAGTACTATTAGTGGAGCAGCAGCACGCACAATCATGTGTGCTTACGGACTGTATCCCTTGCAGACTGTATTGATATATATTGATATATAATGTAGGAACCAGAATATTGATAACAGAAAGAAATGGGGGGAGGGAGGTTTTTTGGGTTGGTGCACTAATTGTAAGTGTATCTTGTGTTTTTTATGTTGATTTAATAAAAAAAAAACCAAAACGATACAGATAATAAAAAAACAGATACCGATAATTTCCGATATTACATTTTAACGCATTTATCGTTAAAATCAAGTCAACTCAGCCTCAGATTAACCCAAGTTTTTGTGTACCGTCACACCCCTACTCTCAACTGATCCCAGGTTTGTTTGAAAGTTGGAGAAGGCGATAAAAGAACGTATCCACCAAAGATCAGATGAAAGCTGGCAAAGCGCCACCAAACCATGTGCATGATTTATGTATGTGCAGAAAATAGACATCGCTATCTCTGCAGAGCTCCGTCTTTTTTTGACAGACGGCTGTCAGCACAGCCAAGTTGTGGTGGGTGACACTCTTTATCAGTGCGTGCCAGATAGACAAACAAACCTCCAGGTGATGGATTACATCTCTACAAAAATAACCAAGCCAATTCCCTCTAACATCTAATTTATCTACCTGTGATGGCCTTTATCTCCTTAAGCAATAGGAAAACGTGTGCATAATGACATCCATCTTCTATAATATATATTCTATCACAGAAGAAGTTGCCGGCCCCTGACAGTGATTTAAGACACGCTCGATGATTCAGCCCTTTTGGCCTTCGATGAAGCGGCCCTTTAGCGGCGCACCTTGATGAAAGCGTGAAGCTGCTCCAGCTGGGAGGAGGCCTGGCCCAGCTGTCTCTGAAGCCCGTCCAACGCTTGGGAGCTCTGCTCGGTCAGTCTCTCCATTTGCTCAGTGGCGCTGTGTTCCAGAGCGGCCGAGGCCTGATCGCTGGCGGCCACGCGAGCCTGGAGGGCATGAACTCTCTGCTCCTGCAACAACAACAACACACCAAGAAGGACTACTCGGTTATTTACAAACACGAAGGTTGCGGCATATTCTGAGCGTAGTGTGAAAACATGCATTAAAAAAAACATTCCTATTACAAAATTATTCTCTGCATTTGACCCATCACCCTTGATCACCCCCTGGGAGGTGAGGGGAGCAGTGAGCAGCGGCGGTGGCCGCGCCCGGGAATCATTTTTGGTGGTTTAACCCCCAATTCCAACCCTTGATGCTGAGATCCAAGCAAGGAGGTAATGGCTCCCATTTTTATAGTCTTTGGTATGACTCGGCCGGGGTTTGAACTCACAACCTACCCATCTCAGGGCGGACACTCTAACCACTAGGCCACTGAGTAGGTGAACAAAAGCAGGTGGCCAAATACTTTTGGCAATATAGTGTATGTTTTAATTGCTGATGCAGGTATATTGATTTTTAAATGCGCCAGCAAAGAATTCATTTTGTACACTGTTGAACTGTTTCAATGCTCAGTAGTGCGTAAATGTGTTCCTGTATAGTATTTCTCCAGCAATGGTCATGTGGTGACATCAATTATGGTATTTTGAGAGGTAGTCATTGAAGTCGGACATCACTGAAGGATTGGTGGGAAACGCACGCACGCACGCACGCACGCACGCACGCACGCACGCACGCACGCACGCACGCACGCACGCACGCACGCACGCACGCACGCACGCACGCACGCACGCACGCACGCACGCACGCACGCACGCACGCACGCACGCACGCACGCACGCACGCACGCACGCACGCACGCACGCACGCACGCACGCACGCACGCACGCACACACACACACACACACACACACACACACACACACACACACACACACACACACACACACACACACACACACACACACACACACACACACACAAGAACCTAAACATAAGGTAATGTAGTAAAAAAAAAAAATCACCATAAGGCTCAAATTCCAATAAGTTATTACTTATTCCATTACGGATGTTTTCCTAAAAGTTTCATAAAAATCCGCTCTAACTTTTTTAGTTATTTTCAGAGGTGGGTAGAGTAGCCAGAAATTGTACTCAAATAAGAGTACTGTTACTTTAGAGATGTATTACTCAAGTAAAAGTAAGGAGTAGTCACCCAAATATTTACTGGAGTAAAAGTAAAAAGTATGTTGTGAAAAACTACTACTCAAGTACTGAGTAACTGATGAGTAACCTGTTCGTTTAATGATGACGGCAACAAGTAACGCACAAAAACATCAAAATAGCAATGAGCAAATTCAGAGCCAGGAATATCTCTTAAGCAACTAAAACAATAATGTATATTAAATAATAATACATTAACATTAAAAAAATGAAGGCAAATTGAGCCACAATAACTTAACAGCACCATAGGCTCAGTAGGCAGAGATTACAAAGGAAAATAACAAGTTAGCCGTTACGCAAACCACACTGTGCACTTCTGAGTGGTGTTTCTATGCATGTGTGTGTGTGTGTGTGTGTGTGTGTGTGTGTGTGTGTGTGTGTGTGTGTGTGTGTGTGTGTCAGTCTGTCTATGAGGCTGCAGTGCGTTAATGTCCCCACACCATGTACATTTGACAGTGATTCATAGCAGGGAAGCTAACACCAGCCTATGGTGACAGCCAAAATATCTACTAACGTTACTTTCTGCAATGTGCTTTCTCAAATTTGACGTTGAGTTCATGTAAGCTGAAATGTCCACTTGTTTGGGGAGACACATATGACAACGCGCGCTGAAACTTTAAGTGCAGTTAATCATGTGACCGCCTGGCTTTGTTTGATTGGTGAAACGGAGTCAAACGTCACCAGTGACTGCATTTGATTGGTGAAACGGAGTCAAACGTCACCAGTGACCGCATTTGATTGGTGTAACGGAGTCAAAGGTCACTGGTGACTGCATTTGATTGGTGAAACGCAGACATGCGATAGATCCTACTTTGAAGGTCTGTCTGACAGACCAAAACAAACAAAGCGTGCATTAACAGATGGATAAAAATCAGTAGCGAGTAGCGAGCTGAATGTAGATAAATGGAGCGCAGTAAAAGTAGCGTTTCTTCTCTATAAATATACTCAAGTAAAAGTATGTTGCATTAAAACTACTCTTAGAAGTACAATTGATCCCAAAAGTTACTCAAGTAGATGTATCGGGGTAAATGTAGCGCGTTACTACCCACCTCTGGTTATTTTATTAACTAACGGCAATGATTAAATAACTTTGTGGTGGAAGTAAAAAGTAGAGTAAAATGAGTTCAGGATAAATCCAAAACCTTTTTTTCCAGGTCGTCCTTCAGTTTGGCACAAGACGCCTCGTGCTGGCTTTTCTCTGTGGTCGCCACATTCAGTCGCCTCTTTAGAGACTCGATGAAGGACTTTCTGTTGGAGGCTTCCTCTGACAAAGACTTGACCTGCACAAAAGGAAAGGATGACAAAATCATGACGGCATTTATCCGCAGCAAACATTACCAGCGAACTGTGGCTCCAAGTAAAAAGTGAGTAGGTAAATAAA
Organism: Entelurus aequoreus; assembly: GCF_033978785.1. Lineage (NCBI taxonomy): Eukaryota > Metazoa > Chordata > Actinopteri > Syngnathiformes > Syngnathidae > Entelurus > Entelurus aequoreus. The sequence goes on from NC_084752.1 coordinate 2,914,801, forward strand.
GTATGTAGGAAAGACTGTAAACAAACATGGCCTGGGCCTGCAAGCTTGACATTGACAAAGGCCATCATGCACTGCTGTTCACTGTTTACCTCCATCAAATTAGCTGCAAATGACACCGCGCCACTACACGCATCAGACCGGTCGGTTATAATCCAATATTCTTTTTTTTTTAATGTGGTGACTCATGCGGGTGCTATTGCATCCTTTGGAACTTGTGTATCAGTGAGGTAAATGATGTCATCACTGGCTGCAGATGAGATGTGATGTGTGGTCATCGTGCATCCATGTGCACTTTTGTCAACACTTTTTTGTACTTCACAACTTATGTCGTCATGCTCTTAGAACAGACCTGGGCAAATTAAGGCCCGTAAAGCTTTTCAATCTGGCCCGCCGGACATTCCCAATCATTTTTTTTAGATCTTTAAGATGTAAAGTGTAGCTGCCATTATGATGTGCACTCATGTTTTCTAATGACCGGAAGTCTTCAACTATACTAAGTATTTCAATGCTTGGAATCTGCACTTTTGCATAATATACTAGTTATTATGGTCATCTAATTAGTTACTATGGTCATCTAATTAGTTACTATGGTCATTAGGTGTAACAGTATGTGTATTTGTATTAAACCGTTGGTATGGGGGTTTCGGTTCGGTTCATATTAAGTAGCGTAACGCACGTTGTGTAAACAATGCACACCGAGGCACAACACACGGCATGCTAGCAGCTAACGGGCTAGGATAGACTGACCATACGTCCTCTTTTCACCGGACATGTCCTCTTTTGCGGAGCTGTCAGGGCGGAGTTTCTTAAATGCCTCAAATGTCCGGCATTTGGAGTTAGGGTTGCGTGTATTTTCAATGTACGTTCAGGGTTAAGAAGGGGTTAAGAACAAAACAAATTGTGCGCGCAGCAGCATTGGTGAGGGAGGGGCAGAGAGAGAGAGAGAGAGAGAGAGTTATGATAAACGCGCATGCGTCGCCTTTTTATCCATAGATTTATCACATTTAATTTTTTATTATCTATAGCAGGGGTGTCAAAAGTGTGCCCCGGAGGCCATTTGCGGCCCACAGCTAATGTTTTAAAGGCCCACGGCACATTCTAAAAATACTATTCAAATAAACAAAAACATAACAAAAGTGAAATAAAAAAGCTTAAAGGTTAAATGTCATTTACAAAAAGTTGCAATGTTGACTAATAAAACAAAGCTGTTTTTTTTCTTCTTTCAAACTGTCATTGCTCAAAACATAATATTGAATCAAAATCAATGTTATTATGAATTATTGACCTATCCAAGGTTCCCATTACTTCACATCAAATATTACACTAAGAAAAATATTTTTGGTGGAAGATTTTGCAAATTTGGTGAATAAATAACCCAAAAATGTATATATATATTTTTTTTTTTACTGTACCGAAAATGAACCGAACCGTGACCTCTAAACCGAGATACGTACCGAACCAAAATTTTTGTGTACCGTTACTGTTGTATACTGTACAACCCTAGCTTGTATATAGAATTAATCTTTTAGATGAGTTCCTCTGGGGAAACTTGAGATTAGAACAACTTAAATGTTAACCAGCATCTCTGACTACCGCATTTTTTCCAGTATAATGTCATCCTTAATTAATCAGCATTCATTAGTTAAGTGATTGTGGTCATTGTCATGCATCTTAAAGCACCTTCTTCTCCAGCTCCTCCGCTTGGCCACGGTAACTCTTCTCCATGTCTTGCAGGAACTTCAGCCTGGTCTTCAGGTCGTCCACCAGCTGCTTTTTCATGCCCGCGTCTCGCTCGGCGTGGCTGGCCCTGCACGGTTAGGACATGTTGGGCGTGAATGAACCATGCACAAGAAGATGGGCGAGGATTAAAGGCCGGCAGGCGGCGTGTCCCCATGCAGTGCAGCAAGCAGGCATGACAGCCCATTATGACAACTAAATACACCAGCCTGCATGGAGATGGTAAAGGTGCTGAATTAAAGATGCATCCCAACAGGCGCATATTAAATGGTGCTCCCTGTCGAGAAATAGTGGGACTTGGCGCCCTGCCCCGCCCCCCCTCCCTGGCTGACAAACAACATTTTGAATGAACAGCGACACTGCTTAGGAGACTGTAATCAATGAATGTAAATGTTGAAATTACGCACAGGATTGCAGCAGGCACATACAAGAACACATCACCAGGGTGCGGATGACAGACATGTTTGCGTGCTGACAATAATTCCCTGAAGAGGCACGTGGGCCGCGCTGCACCAGATGTTTGGATTCAAACTAAATGCATCCTACGTCACTCCTCGTTTCTGTTACCAGGAAGGCTGACATGTTTGATTTTTCAGCTTTCTACGGAGGTACGGCGTGCCATGTGAACTACGCGACGGCAAGTGACGCTACAAACAAAGAGATTAGTTGAAAAGTTATCTCGGTGGCAGACAACAGTATGTGCATAGGAACAATGTAGATTCAGATAAAAAGATTATAACACATGGAGTACCCCAAGGTTCAGTACTGGGACCAAAATTGTTAATATTGTATATTTAAAGGCCTACTGAAAGCCACTACTAGCGACCACGCAGTCTGACAGTTTATATATCAATGATGAAATCTTAACATTGCAACACATGCCAATACGGCCGGGTTAACTTATAAAGTGACATTTTAAATTTCCCGCTAAATTTCCGGTTGAAAACGTCTAAGTATGATGACGTATGCGCGTGACGTCACTCGTTGAAACGGAAGTATTCGGACACCATTGAATCCAATACAAAAAGCTCTGTTTTCATCGCAAAATTCCACAGTACTCTGGACATCTGTGTTGGTGTATCTTTTGCAATTTGTTTAATGAACAATGAAGACTTTAGTGTTCTCGTGAGACGTGTAGAAACGCCACTCAACACCAAGCCAAACCGGAGTCAATGAAGAAAACGTCGTTGTAAGCTTGACCATTTACTTTTGACAATTCTTCATAGACAAGATGGTGAAAAACTAAAAAGAACAAAGACACAAACACACTTATTGTCTCTGTACATATTTGTCAACAATGACATATGAAAATGTAACGGTAATGTCCCAAAATGTCCAGCAGAGGGAGACTCCCGTCTGTCTGAATGACTTGAACACATTGTATCTAGTTCGACAATTATATTTAACATATCGGCACTATTACACTTTTAAACGTGTCTGACATGTTAACTTATTAAAGACAACTTACGGCATTGCTTCTTCGCCGCTTTGTGTAGGATGGCAACAGAAATTACTACAGAAGACCGCAACATGTATGACTTGCTTTCGAACGAATACCGGAAGTCAACCAACCGGAAGTAATTTAGCGGAAGTGACATCATCTAACTGCTGTTTACCGATTATAGCATATACAATAAATATAAACAACTTTAGCTCCAAATTAAAGCCTTGCAGTCAATAATACAAAAATATTATCAAGTAATTATGTAAAGAATATTAACAATTGACTTTAGGACAACACAAAGACTGCACAGAAGAAAGCTGTAGGTGGGATCGGTGTATTAGCGGCTGGCTGCAGCAACACAACCATGAGGACTTTGAGATGGATAGCAGACGCGCTAGCCGCCAACCTCACATTGACTTCCTCCGTCTCCGGGCCGCCGACCTTATCTATGATCGGGTGAAGTCCTTCGTCGATCGCTGGAACGCAGGTGAGCACGGGTGTTGATGAGCAGATGAGGGCTGGCTGGCGTAGGTGGATAGCTAATGTTTTTAGCATAGCTCTGTCGAGGTCCCGTAGCTAAGTTAGCTTCAATGGCGTTGTTAGCAACAGCATTGTTAAGCTTCGCCAGGCTGGAAAGCATTAACCGTGTAGTTACATGTCCATGGTTTAATAGTATTGTTGATTTTCTGTCTATCCTTCCAGTCAGGGGTTTATTTCTTTTGTTTCTATCTGCATTTAAGCCCGATGCTATCACGTTAGCTCCGTAGCTAAAGAGCTTCACCGATGTATTGTCGTGGAGATAAAAGTCACTGTGAATGTCCATTTCGCGTTCTCGACTCTCATTTTCAAGAGGATATAGTATCCCAGGTGGTTTAAAATACAAATCCGTGATCCACAATAGAAAAAGGAGAAAGTGTGGAATCCAATGAGCTAGCTTGTACCTAAGTTACGGTCAGAGCGAAAAAAAGATACGTCCTGCACTGCACTCTAGTCCTTCACTCTCACGTTCCTCATCCACGAATCTTTCATCCTCGCTCAAATTAATGGGGTAATCGTCGCTTTCTTGGTCCGCATAGCTCTCGCTGCTGGTGTAAACAAAAGGGAAATGTGAGGAGCCTTTCAACCTGTGACGTCACGCTACTTCCGGTACAGGCAAGGCTTTTTTTATCAGCGATCAAAAGTTGCGAACTTTATCGTCGATGTTCTCTACTAAATCCTTTCAGCAAAAATATGGCAATATCGCGAAATGATCAAGTATGACACATAGAATGGAACTGCTATCCCCGTTTAAATAAAAAAAATTCATTTCAGTAGGCCTTTAACATACCAGGCACGTTCTCAGTTGGTTATTTATGCCTCATATAACGTACACTTATTCAGCCTGTTGTTCACTATTCTTTAGACATTTTAAATTGCCTTTCAAATGTCTATTCTTGCTGTTGGCTTTTATCAAATACATTTCCCCAAAAAATGCGACTTATACTCCAGTGCGACTTATATATGTTTTTTTCCTCCTTTATTATGCATTTTTGGCCGGTGCGACTTATACTCCGAAAAATACGGTATTTGTATAATTTTGTATGTGGATGCAGGACAATGAGAACAAATCAGCTGCAGACCACAAAAGGCCTTCGGGCCGCCGTTTGGACACACCAGAATGAAGGAGATTGAAACAGACCGGAGAAAAAAAAAGGTAAAGGATGCAGTATAATGTTTTTTTTTGTTGTGTTTCAGAGATCTGGTTATTTTCTGACAATGACTGGTGTTTCTTCACCAAACAGATGATGCAACGCTCAGGCAAACACTTTGGTGTAAGTAAATGTCCCTGTCTCCCTTGGTGGACCACAGCCCCAGGCCAGACTGGCTGAATAAATGTGAGCTTGTCCTACTGGAGTGACATTAAATTAAATAAGAGGGGAGTCTTGCCCGGGGACTTTGCAGAAAGCGTGGCGCTGCTCACCGGCGCTACCCCATGGATTTGGCCATTAATGAGAAAACCCATATTGAACCTTTCGGATGACTGTCTGGTGTTGACTTAAAGATGAAGAGCGCCAATAAGGGCCCCCGGCGGCTCCCTCTGCCCCGCCGCTAATGGCAATTAGACGGACAACATTTATTTTAGATGTTCCCTTCGTCTTCTTGTGCAGCACAAAAAGAATAGAGGATGAAAAAGAATGAGGGGATACACGGTACGGCGAGTGATGTGTATTTATGAGCGTTAGCGAGGAAAACTACACTCTGATCACTCGCCACGTTTGTTCCCTTTGTTCCGCCGCTTGTTGCAGCAATATTGTTCATCAAACATGCGTGCGTTGTAATGATAACGGCAGTGTTAAGAATGGAGAGAGAGCGCGTGCGGACACTTGATGTGGCTGATAGACAACAGTGCGAAAGATGAAAGCAGCACCTTCATAAATAAAGCAGCGCCACAGTGCCGGATATTGACTGAGGACACGCCGGTGTACTTTGAAATTCTTCTCTTTTTTCCCCGGCTTCTTTAAGTCGAAGCAGCCCCGGTCCCTGTGCGTGTTGAAATGTATATTTCAGAGGTGTCTAGACATGTCTTTCATTCCGAGAAGAGGGGTCCCTCCATAGAGGCAAAGAGAGTGGCGGGCTCGGAGAGATGGCAAGCTACAAATGTGTGAGGTGTCGTGGAAAGTCAGCGGGAAAAGGGATGCTTGCTGTGATCCGCCGGTGCTTCTGGTCACATACAAACACGAGGCGCCCCCACGGTGATGGTACGCACGCCCCCGGATGCATTATTGAGGACGGCAGGCGCACGACACAGCATGCTTGACAAAGAGGGAAGGAAGAAGGTCTTGGCTGCGCTGGCAGAGAGGAAACCTAACTGTAGAAATACCGCACAGTGGGAAAACAAATCCACTTTCTAACGTGCAGAATTAGAGAAAAAATAGCTGTAATTTGAACATCTTTTTCCCTGTGTTGCTGTTGAGTAACGAAGTGAATCTGACCATTTTGCGAGGATGATGTTATCATGACGTTTGCATAATTGGCTGTAAGGCATTTTGAGAAAATGCGTAAAAACATGAAAATCAAAACAAATATGTTTACAGCTACAAATGAAGTCATCATAAAAACAGGATGGCATCGCCTGTAAATGCTTCTGAGATGAGGGGAGGGGCCTACAAGCACATGCTTTAAAGCCTATGTGTCAAAGTTAAGGCCTGCGAATGAATGATCTATGGCTCCCGGGATGATATGGGATTAGTATTAGAACCGGCCAGCAGGCCACAGCCGCCTGCTGCTGTTTTGCACGCACCAATACTCCATCAGTGTTGGCACTAGAAATGTTCTAAATGGGGTCCCAGGGACCTCATCAAGTCATAAAAATGGGGTGTTATACGAGTTATTACAGATTATATATATATATATATATATATATATATATATATATATATATATATATATATATATATATATATATATATATATATATATATATATATATATATATATATATATATATGTATATACATATACATATATATATATATATATATATATATATATATATGTATATATGCTGAAGGGCTCCTCACATTTCCCCATTGTTTACACCAGCAGTGAGAGCGATTCGGACCCAGAAAGCAATGATTACCCCATTAATTTGAGCGAGGATGAAAGATTTGTGGATGAGGAACGTGAGAGTGAAGGACTAGAGTGCAGTGCAGGACTTTTTTCGTTCTGACCGTAACTTAGGTACAAGGGTTCGTTGGATTCCACACTTTCTCCTTTTTCTATTGTGGATCACGGATTTGTATTTTAAACCACCTGGGATACTATATCCTCTTGAAAATGAGAGTCGAGAACGTGAAATGGACATTCACAGTAACTTTTATCTCCACGACAATACAACGGCGAAGCTCTTTAGCTACGGAGCTAACGTGATAGCATCTGGCTTAAATGCAGATAGAAACAAAATAAATAAACCCCTGACTGGAAGGATAGACAGAAGATCAACAATACTATTAAACCATGTACATGTAACTACACGGTTAATGCTTTCCAGCCTGGCGAAACTTAATAATGCTGTTGCTAACGACGCCATTGAAGCTAACTTAGCTACGGGACCTCGACAGAGCTATGCTAAAAACATTAGCTATCCACCTACGCCAGCCAGCCCTCATCTGCTCATCAACACCCGTGCTCACCTGCGTTCCAGCGATCGACGGAGCGACGAAGGACTTCACCCGATCATAGATGTGGTCGGCAGCCCGGAGACGGAGGAAGTCAAAGTGAGGTCGGCGGCTAGCGCGTCTGCTATCCAAGTCAAAGTCCTCCTGGTTGTGTTGCTGCAGCCAGCCGCTAATACACCGATCCCACCTACAGCTTTCTTCTTTGCAGTCTTCATTGTTCATTAAACAAATTGCAAAAGATTCACCAACACAGATGTCCAGAATACTGTGGAATTTTGCAATGAAAACAGAGCTTTTTGTATTGGATCCAATGGTGTCCGAATACTTCCGTTTCAACCATTGACGTCACGCGCATACGTCATCATACATAGACGTTTTCAAGCGGAAGTTTAGCGGGAATTTTAAAATGTCACTTTATAAGTTAACCCGGCCGTATTGGCATGTGTTGCAATGTTAAGATTTCATCATTGATATATAAACTATCAGACTGCGTGGTCGCTAGTAGTGGCTTTCAGTAGGCCTTTAATGTAACTGCACATTGTCCTTCAAATTAAAAAATACAAACAAAATGTGTACATTGATAAAGAAAATACAACTTTCCGCAGTTTGCCGCCACACAGATCACGGCACCCTCACACCACCGCGCTAATGTGCGCTATATTGCACATCTCACTCTTGAACTATTTTAGTGTAAATAAAGTTCTGGGCAAGCCATGCAGTGTGGATTGTATCCATTTTTAGTAGTTACACTCATTACACCACATTCTTCAAACTCAAGGCCCGGGGGCCATAACTGGCCCTCCACCTCATTTTATGTGGCCCGCAAAGGCCTGGAATTACCATGCATCTATTTGTTTATAAATGTACCGTATTTTTCGGCGTATAAGTCGCTCCGGAGCATAAGTCGCACCGGCCGAAAATGCATAATAAAGAAGGACAAAAACATATATAAGTCGCACTGGAGTATAAGTCGCATTTTTGGGGGAAATGTATTTGATAAAAGCCAACAGCAAGAATAGACATTTGAAAGGCAATTTAAAATGTCTAAAGAATAGTGAACAACAGGCTGAATAAGTGTACGTTATATGAGGCATAAATAACCAACTGGTATGTTAACGTAACATATTATGGTAAGAGTCATTCAAATAACTATAACATATAGAACATGCTATACGTTTACCAAACAATCTGTCACTCCTAATCGCTAAATCCCATGAAATCTTATACGTCTAGTCTCTTACGTCAATGACATCAATAATATTATTTGATATTTTACGCTAATGTGTTAATAATTTCACACATAAGTCGCTCCTGAGTATAAGTCGCACCCCCGGCCAAACTATGAAAAAAACTGTGACTTATAGTCGGAAAAATACGGTACTTAAATATCTGCTTGACTCATGATTTTGAAGCAACTTAGCCATCAAATTGTAAAATGTAAAAATTATTTTTCGGTACAAAACTGGTAGCTCAATTGCCAGAATTTTCATGTAAAAACACAAAACAAAAAAATGTGTAATAATGATTTTCCATTTACAGTAATACACCGTAAAAACAACGACCGTAGATTTTACAGTAAAACAGTGGTACTGTTTTCCCATTTACATTTACAGTAGACATTGTTAAAAAAATGGCACATTTTTTTTGTAAAATTTCGGCAGCTAAACTTTACTCTGAAATCTACATGTTTTTCTTACAGTGTACGTCAAAATAAATAATAATTAGGGATGTCCGATAATGGCTTTTTGCCGATATCCGATATTGTCCAACTCTTTAATTACCGATACCGATATCAACCGATACTGATACTGATATATACAGTTGTGGAATTAACACATTATTATGCCTAATTTGGACAACCAGGTATGGTGAAGATAAGGTCCTTTTTTTTTTAAATTAATAAAATAAAATAAATAAATTAAAAACATTTTCTTGAATAAAAAAGAAAGTAAAACAATATAAAATCAGTTACATAGAAACTAGTAATTAATGAAAATGAGTAAAATTAAGTGTTAAAGGTTAGTACTATTAGTGGAGCAGCAGCACGCACAATCATGTGTGCTTACGGACTGTATCCCTTGCAGACTGTATTGATATATATTGATATATAATGTAGGAACCAGAATATTAATAACAGAAAGAAACAACCCTTTTGTGTGAATGAGTGTAAATGGGGGAGGGAGGTTTTTTGGGTTGGTGCACTAATTGTAAGTGTATCTTGTGTTTTTTATGTGGATTTAATAAAAACATTTTTAAAAAAAAAACAAACAAAAAAAAAAACGATACCGATAAAAAAAACGATACCGATAATTTCCGATATTACATTTTAAAGCATTTATCGGACATCTCTAATAATAATGTATAATTGTGTAATGAAGCAATTTAAAATGTATGTATTATTCACTGTTACAAGTGGCCCTGTGAGGGCAGCCATAACTGCCATGTGGCCCCCAATGGAAAGCAGTTGGACACCCCTCCTGCATTAAACCATTACTGGGAGCAACAAACTATGAATCAAAGCTTTTCCCTAATTGCATTAATGGATTAATCGTTGCAGTCCGAACAAGTTTTTTTCCCCCTCAGGTTTTTGTGGCTTTATTTGTGACACACATGCTTTGTGACTAAAGAGGAGTGTGTGTTGCTTTTTCTTTGGCTTTTTGATCCACATTCTACGTCATTACTTGTGTTTGTTGTTTTTATTATCAATGTTGTTAACCTCTTTTTACGCTTTGGGAACATATTTCTCTCTCGTGTACTTTCTATTGGAACAGATTGTGCTCAGCCATAAAGGTTGCACTTTATATGCTTCTGACAGGGCCCAGGTTCCCTATTTGTGAGATAGTTTGCAGCGTTACACTAGTGCAGCGTAATGCGCGGCGTGCCACACTGTGTGCACCATCTAACTCATTAAGACTCGCGGTCCACAGGCAAAGAGCGATGCTGCGTGGGTTTTTCGTGTCACGGGTCAAAACGGTGCCTCCTGCGGCACACAATCGATCAATAACCATGCTTTGATCAGCAAGTTGGAATCGGCTACCCACATAAACAACAGCGGTACGACATGACACACACACACACACACACACACACACACACACACACACACACACACACACACACACACACACACACACACACACACACACACACACACACACACACACACCCACACACAATAGACACCCACACGGCCACACACGCTAATTCCTTCAACTCTTTGTGTTTTCCTTTGCTCATGCATAATTACCGGTATGTGGATGCTGAGGAACAACAGTTCACACTAATAATTATAAATACTGTATATCTATATTGAACTAAACTAAATCCAGTGACGGTGTCATTCCTGAACATATATTAAACTGATCTAAGAACCTGTGCATCAATTGGGATGCATGAGCTGTGCTTTATATACATACATATATATATACTGTATATATATATATATACATATATATACATATATATATATACACTATCGTTCAAAAGTTTGGGGTCACCCAAACAATTTAGTGGAATAGCCTTCATTTCTAAGAACAAGAATAGACTGTCGAGTTTCAGATGAAAGTTGTCTTTTTCTGGCCATTTTGAGCGTTTAATTGACCCCACAAATGTGATGCTCCAGAAAGTCAATCTGCTCAAAGGAAGGTCAGTTTTGTAGCTTCTGTAACGAGCTAAAGTGTTTTCAGATGTGTGAACATGATTGCACAAGGGTTTTCTAATCATCAATTAGCCTTCTGAGCCAATGAGCAAACACATTGTACCATTAGAACACTGGAGTGATAGTTGCTGGAAATGGGCCTCTATACACCTATGTAGATATTGCACCAAAAAGCAGACATTTGCAGCTAGAATAGTCATTTACCACATTAGCAATGTATAGAGTGTATTTCTTTAAAGTTAAGACTGATTGAAAAGTACAGTGCTTTTCCTTCAAAAATAAAGACATTTCAATGTGACCCCAAACTTTTGAACGGTAGTGTATATATGTGTGTGTGTGTATGTATGTATGTATATATATATATATATATATATATATATATATATATATATATATATATATATATATATATATATATATATATATATATATATATATATATATATATATATATATTTATATTAGGGCTGCAACTAACGATTAATTTGATAATCGATTAATCTGTCGATTATTACTTCGATTAATCGATTAATAATCGGATAAAAGAGACAAACTACATTTCTGTCCTTTCCAGCATTTTATTGAAAAAACCCAGCATACTTGCACCATACTTATTTTGATTATTGTTTCTCAGCTGTTTGTACATGTTGCATTTGACATGTAAAAGTTTATTTTAAAAAAAAAATAAAAAATTAAAAAAAGCCTCTGCGCATGCGCATAGCATAGATCCAACGAATCGATGACTAAATTAATCGGCAACTATTTTTATAATCGATTTTAATCGATTAGTTGTTGCAGCCCTAATATATATATATATATACATATATACATATATGTGTATATACAGACATATATAAATATATATACATATATATATATATATATACATATATATATATATATACATATATATATATATATATATATATATATATATATATATATATATATATATATATATATATATATATATATATATATATATATATATATATATATATATATATATGTATATATATATATATATATATATATATATATATATGTATATATGTCTGTATATACACACAGTTTTAGTGTACAGATCCCACATCTGCACTGCCAGTGGTGGAAAGACTATTTTAAACGATAACAGAAAATAACTGAAATAAAATAAAGGTAATAATAATGAAATTATAATAAATACATACAACATTGAAAAAAAATTACAAATATAACACCAGCTAAATATTGCACTACCTGTAGGGCAACAAAAGGAAGAATTCATTTGAGGTTTGGCGCTAAATATTTGAACTTGACACACCCTGTAGCTAATTGGAGCGTCTATGAGAGTGGTGGACACAATTTGAGGATGATTGTAAAATGGTGTGTTATTTAAAGGTCCTTTAACGTTAGCATATTTGGGGAGTGCTATGATACGCTGATATGAACTGATTTGTTAGCCTTCGCACAGGATTGCAGGATTTGTAGGAGTGCTGCAGCCTGCGAGCTGCCACACGGTGGAATCAAACACTGCGGGTTGGAGCAGAGGAAAGCAGGATGGAGAGAGACAAAGAGAGAGCCAGGGATGCTGGAGGGAGGAGAGAAAGAAGAAGAGCGAGAGAAAGAGAGAGAGAGATAGAAGAAGTGACTAACTTGTCCTGCAGCTGGTGGAGCTTGTCCTCCTTCTCCTGCAGTTGGCCTCGCAGGGCTTTGTTAGCCGCCACCTGCCTCGTGACCTCCGCACTTGTACTCTGGTGGGGGAGAGAGGGAGGTGGCCATCAGTGTGTGTGTGTTAATGTGTTTGGGTGCGACACAAGGGAGGGTGTGCGACACGGCTGATGACAGGTCAGACGCAGCATGCCTCCTCATTATAGTTACAGCGGGAGGGGGGGAAGGTGCTAAAAGAGGTTAAGAGGAAAGTGGATGAGATAAAGGGCATCGCTTGGAAATAATGATTTAGAGACCTATACCGCTCTTTTAAACTCCCCTCAGATACACACTCTTCACGTTATTATAGGAGGCCATCTTTGTTTATCATTACACACTGCAAAAAGTTAAGTCTAAGTAAGATGAAACATCTCAAATAAGGGTGATATTTGCTTATTTTCTGTCTGATAAGATCATTCTTCTCACTAAGCAGATTTGATGTTAGAGTGTTTTACTTGTTTGAAGTGTTTTGCTCCTAAATGATGTCAGTAAGATATTACAGCTGAGATTTGATGAGCTATATTGAGTAAAACATGCTTGAAACTAGAATATCAACTGTTGTGTCATCAACACTCACAAGTAGAAAACTACTTTTTTAAAGTCATCATTTCTTATTTCAAGCATGGAAAACATTTTTTTTAACATGTGACATTTCAAACAATTTTGAACAGAAATAGTTCATGCACATTCAGATAAATTCTTCAAAATTACAATGAAAAAAAATGTGGCCGGGGGCCGGGCTGTATATATGCACACTAATTGACTGAAAGAGCACGCACTTGGCATGATGATGTCATGTTATCCATGGAAAAATGCCTTTTTAGACCATATGATTTGCCTGAGCGGCTAGGAGACCCCGAGAGTAACAAGCGCTTGCCTTGTTGCCTTTCCATTAAGAACAATAAACTAGTTTTTAGTATAAGTTTGCTGGTTTCAAGAAATGTAATGCCGAGCGCATATCATTATGTCAAGAAAATGGCACTAGCATTTACTTCATTTAAGAATATTTTTCAACATATTGAGCAAAAAGGTCTCTTTTTTTTCTACCAATAAAAGTGCACTTGTTATTAGTGAGAATATACTTATTTTAAGGTATTTTTGGGTTCATTGAGGTTAGCTAATTTGACTTGTTTTGGAAAGTCTTGACAAGCCAAATTTTCTTGTTATATTGGCAGATAATTTTGCTTAGTTCAAATAAAATACCCCTCATTTTTGTATTTTTTTTCTTGTTTTTGAACACTGACTTTTTGCAGTACAGTATATAACACTTACACCAAAATAATCACCTTTTTTAAAAAAGTTATTTAAAAAACACCCAAATTAGCAGGCGTGGGCCCTATAGATTTTTCTTTTTTTTTTCTTCATTTATTTATTTATTTGAGGCAATGACAAAAACGTACAAGTTGACAAAACATAATAATATAAATTAATATAGTGCATTATTGTCCAGTTTTGCCTGAAAGGGAGTGGGAAGAAGATAACTTATTTAATCCCACCCCCAGATCAGATTTTTGCGTACAAATTGATGGATAACTTGCTTTGAAATCATAAGTCAAGGTGACAAGCAGATATTTAAGTACCTATTTTTATTCTTTAAAAAAAAATTTAACACAAAATATAATAATAGAATGTAAGGGTGTAACGGTACGTGTATTTGTATTTAACCGTTTCGGTACGGGGGTTCCGGTTTGGTTCGGAGGTGTACCGAACGAGTTTCCACACGGACATATTAAGTAGCGTAACGCACGTTGTGTAAACAATGCACACCGAGGCACAACACACGGCATGCTAGCAGCTAACGGGCTAGGATAGACTGACCATACGTCCTCTTTTCACCGGACATGTCCTCTTTTGCGGAGCTGTTAGGGCGGAGTTTCTTAAATGCCTCAAATGTCCGGCATTTGGAGTTAGGGTTGCGTGTATTTTCAATGTACGTTCAGGGTTAAGAAGGGGTTAAAAACAAAACAAATTGTGCGCGCAGCAGCATTGGTGAGGGAGGGGCAGAGACAGAGAGAGTTATGATAAACGCGCATGCGTCGCCAGGCTCTGCTTTTTATCCATAGATTTATCACATTTAATTTGTTATTATCTATAGCAGGGGTGTCAAAAGTGTGCCCCGGAGGCCATTTGCGGCCCACAGCTAATGTTTTAAAGGCCCACGGCACATTCTAAAAATACTATTCAAAGAAACAAAAACATAACAAAAGTGAAATAAAAAAAGCTTAAAGGTTAAATGTAATTTAGAAAAAGTTGCAATGTTGACTACCGTATTTCCTTGAATTGCCGCCGGGTCAAACTCCTTTTGCAAAATAATTAGCGCATGCCTAGAATTACCGCCGGGTCAAACTCGTTTCGCAATATAATCAGCGTATGACTAGAATTACCGCCGGGTAAGTCACGTACCTACTACGTTTTATATAATTGCAATTCTTATTATTAATATTGTGTTAGTTTGTAGTGGTGGAGAGCTGACTTTTTGTTGTTGGAGTTGCGTCTTTCAAAGCGCTTTATTTTGAAAAAATGTTTTATTAACATAGCTGCGTGTGTCAAATATGAGTCATTTTGATGCAGTTGTACGAGTAACATTTCAGAAACAAATCATGAGCTAAGAAAACCTGCTAACAGGCGGTAATAATGTTATTTTAATTGCCTTTTCACACCCAAACAAAAAGAACTCCCGGGATGATTCATTGTGCTTTAAATTTTATTGCGGCATTAAGCGATGTCATGATGGTATCCTTACATCACACTCAAATTTATAAGCGCATGCCTAAATTTACCGCATGCCTTTGGTAAGCGCCGGAGTGAGAAGAGGTTTTAAATTAATTACCGCCCGGGCGCTAATTCAAGGAAATACGGTAATATAACAAAGCTGTTTTTTTTTCTTTGAAACTGTCATTGCTCAAAACATAATATTAAAGGCCTACTGAAATGATTTTTTCTTATTCAAACGGGAATAGCAGATCCATTCTATGTGTCATACTTGATCATTACGCGATATTGCCATATTTTTGCTGAAAGGATTTAATAGAGAAAATCGACGATAAAGTTCTCAACTTTTGCTCGCTGATAAAAAAAAGCCTTGCCTGTAGCGGAAGTAGCGTGACGTCACAGGAGCTAGTATTCCTCACAATTCCCCGTTGTTTACAATGGAGCGAGAGAGATTCGGACCGAGAAAGTGATGATTACCCCATTAATTTGAGCGAGGATGAAAGATTCGTAGATGAGGAACGTTACAGTGAATGACTTGAGAGGCAGCGATGGACGTATCTTTTTTCGCTCTGACCGTAACTTAGGTACAAGCTGGCTCATTGGATTCCACACTCTCTCCTTTTTCTATTGTGGATCACAGATTTGTATTTTAAACCACCTGGGATACTATATCCTCTTGAAAATGAGAGTCGAGAACGCGAAATGGACATTCAGTGCCTTTTATCTCCACGACAATACATCGGCGAAATGCTTTAGCTACGAGCTAACGTGATAGCATCGTGCTTTAACTGCATATAGAAACAAAAAAAATAAACCCCTGACTGGAAGGATAGATAGAAAATCAACAATACTATTAAACCGTGGACATGTAAATACACGGTTAATGCTTTCCAGGCTGGCGAAGGTTAACAATGCTGTGCTAACGACGCCATTGAAGCTAACTTAGCAACTGGACCGCACAGAGCTATGCTAAAAACATTAGCTCTCCACCTACGCCAGCCAGCCCTCATTTGCTCATCAACACCCGTGCTCACCTGCGTTCCAGCGATCGGCAGAAGGACGAAGGACTTCACCCGATGCGTTTGGCGGCCCGGAGACGTAGGAAGTCAAGGTGAGGTCGCCGGCTAGCGCGGCTAGCGCGGCTAGCGCTCCAACAAAGTCCTCCTGGTTGTGTTGCTGTAGTCCGCTGCTAATACACCGATCCCACCTACAACTGTCTTCTTTGCCGCCTTCATTGTTCATTAAACAAATTGCAAAAGATGTCCAGAATACTGTGGAATTATGAAATGAAAACAGAGCTTTTTGTATAGGATTCTACGGGGTACCATAACTTCCGTTATACTGACTTCGTCACGCGCAGACGTCATCATACCGCGACGTTTCAGCCGGATATTTCCCGGGAAATTTTAAATGTCACTTTATAAGTTAACCCGGCCGTATTGGCATGTGTTGCAATGTTAAGATTTCATCATTGATGTATAAACTATCAGACTGCGTGGTCGCTAGTAGTGGCTTTCAGTAGGCCTTTAAATCAAAATCAATGTTATTATGAATTATTGACCTATCCAAGGTTCCCATTACTTCACATAAAATATTCCACTAAGAAAAATATTTTTGGCGGAAGAGTTTGCAAATTTGGTAAATAAATAACCCCAAAATGTATATTTTGTTGTTTTCTTACTGTACCGAAAATGAACCGAACCGTGACCTCTAAACCGAGGTACGTACCGAACCGAAATTTTTGTGTACTGTTACACCCCTAGTGAATAGTCATGAAAATAAAGAAAACACATTGAATGAGGAGAAGGTGTGTCCAAACTTTTGGCCTGTACTGCAAATAATAGTCTTCTGATTAACACCATGTTTCATATAATTTCACAAGGTTGTAAACTGTTAGTAGGTTAGATATATTAATTGAATACCATTAAAATCAAGATAAGATTAATAATTAAGTGTTGATATTTGAGTGGGCCGTGGTGTAATGGTAAAATTGGGCCTTGAGCTCAAAAAGGTGAAGAACTTATTTATTTACATTTTTAAACAGTGGGATATTTTGGCAGATCCCTCAATTCTCGGCCCGGTACCGGTCCACGGACCGATTGGTACCGGGCCGCACAAGAAATAAAAAAAAAATAAAATAAAATAAAATAAAAAAATAAAATAATTTTTTTTTTTTTTAAATGAAATCAACATAAAAAACACAATATATACATTATATATCAATATAGATCAATAAAGTCTGCAGGGATACAGTCCGTAAGCACACATGATTGTATTTAATTATGTAAAAAAAAAAAAAAAAATTGTATTTTTTTTTTTTTTTTTAAATACACCCCCCCCCCCACCGGTCTGTGGGACAAATTTTCAAGCGTTGACCGGTCCGCAGCTACAAAAAGGTTGGGGACCACTGTTTTAAAGGACCTACAGTTTGTGTCTCTTATGGGAGCATCATCAGCTTTTGATAACAACACCCACACAGCATCTCATCTTTTTTTTTTGCTGTCACCTCACATGACTTCCTGTGCAAAGTGCAACGACAGCAGCAATCTGCTCCGTGACACTGACGAGCCGGCGAGGGCGAGGGCATGGCTCGCACCTCTCGCTTTCCAGCGCTCTGTGATGTGGAGCACGTCTCTGCCGTTATTACGCGCCGCTCGTCATTCTGACGGGAGCTCCCTAATAAGATCAAATGGTAAGAAATGCTAATTTGTGTTGAAATCACATGCAATTTCAGGTGATAAGCGTAAATTGAAAAGTAAATTGAAAGGCTGGGGAATCATGTTTTTAAACGCTACCAGATTTAAAAAGTAAAGCCTTGAAGTTTTTGGGATTCAGTCAAATAATCAAGGATTAAGGAGTTTTACAACTTTTTGATGTGATACTACTAAACATCTGTGCTTTTAATATGTTGACACTGAAATTACCAATGCGATAGAGCAGTGTTTTTCAACCTCATTTGAGCCAAGGCACATTTTTTTAATTGAAAAAATACCAAGGCACACCACTAGCAGAAAACATAAAAAAAATTAACCCTCAGCAGCCGAAAAAGTCGTTCTCGCAATTGTTGGATATAAATTCAAAGCATAACCAAGCATGCATCACTATAGCTCTTGTCTCAAAGTAGGTGTACTGTCACCACCTGTCACATCACACCTTGACTTATTTGGACTTTTTTGCTGTTTTCCTGTGTGTAGTGTTTACGATTTTGTTGTTGATTGTCATGTCATGTACGGGATGTACTTTGTGGACGCCGTCTGCTGCACCACACGCTGCAAGTCTTTGCTGTCGTCCAGGATTCTGTTTTTGTCTACTTTGCAGCCATTTCAGTTTTAGTTTCACCTCAATGTCTTTTCTTAGCGGCACTCGCCTTTTGTTTATTTTCGGTTTAAGCATTAGATACCTTTTTACCTGCACGCTGCCTCCCGCTGTCGTCTGCATATTGTGATCACGACAAACCATGTTCCCGACATCCACAAAGCAATTAGCTACCTGCTGCCACCTACTGATATGGAAGAGTATTACCGTATTTTTCAGACTATAAGTCGCAGTTTTTTTCATAGTTTGGCCAGGGGTGCGACTTATACTCAGGAGCGACTTATGTGTGAAATTATTAACACATTAGCGTAAAATATCCAATAATATTATTGATGTCATTGACGTAAGAGACTAGACGTATAAGATTTCATGGGATTTAGCCATTAGGAGTGACAGATTGTTTGGTAAACGTATAGCATGTTCTATATGTTATAGTTATTTGAATGACTCTTACCATAATATGTTACGTTAACATAGCAGTTGGTTATTTATGCCTCATATAACGTACACTTATTCAGCCTGTTGTTCACTATTCTTTAGACATTTTAAATTGCCTTTCAAATGTCTATTCTTGGTGTTGGGATTTATCAAATAAATTTCCCCAAAAAATGCGACTTATACTCCAGTGCAACTTATATATGTTTTTTTTAGAGATGTCCGATAATATCGGCCTGCCAATATTATCGGCCGATATATGCGTTAACATGTAATATCGGAAAAATTATCGGTATCGTTTTTTTTATTATCGGTATCGTTTTTTTTGGTTTTTTTAAATTAAATCAACATAAAAAACACAAGATACACTTACAATTAGTGCACCAACCCAAAAAAAACTCCCTCCCCCATTTACACTCATTCACACAAAAGGATTGTTTCTTTCTGTTATTAATATTCTGGTTCCTACATTATATATCAATATATATCAATACAGTCTGCAAGGGATACAGTCCGTAAGCACACATGATTGTGCGTGCTGCTGCTCCACTAATAGTACTAACCTTAACACTTCATTTTACTCATTTTCATTCATTACTAGTTTCTATGTAACTGTTTTTATATTGTTGTACTTTCTTTTTTATTCAAGAAAATGTTTTTAATTTAGTTATCTTATTTTACTATTTTTTTAAAAAAGTATCTTATCTTCACCATACCTGGTTGTCCAAATTAGGCATAATAATGTGTTAATTCCACGACTGCATATATCGGTTGATATCGGTATCGGTTGATATCGGTAATTAAAGAGTTGGACAATATCGGAATATCGGATATCGGCAAGAAGCCATTATCGGACATCCCTAGTTTTTTTCCTTCTTTATTATGCATTTTCGGCCGGTGCGACTTATACTGCGGAGCGACTTATACTCCGAAAAATACGGTACACGGTTACTCTGCCGAGCTCTAGACAGCACAGACACTCAACAACGGCACATTATTTGCGGATTATAATTACTGGTTCGCAAAAAATATTTTGAACCCAATTAGGTGAAATGACATCATCTCCCACGGCACACCAGACAATATCTCACGGTGCACTAGTGTGCCTCGGCACAGTGGTTGAAAAACACTGCAATAGTTTTTATGGAGCTAACAAAGCATTTGACACAACTAATCTCAATATTTTAATCCAAAAATTAGAACGATATGGCATCAGAGGGTTGGTCTCAAACTGGATTAGAAGTTACTTAATCAACAGTAAACAATACGTGAAGCTAGGCCAGGGGTCGGCAACCCAAAACGTTGAAAGAGCCATATTGGACCAAAAATACAAAAAACTAATATGTCTGGAGCCGCAAACAATGAAAAGCCGCATATAAGTTTTGTAATGCAACACATGACGTAAGTGTCTATATTAGCTTACTATCAAAATGACTATGTGTCGCAGGCTGAAGCAAAACTTTGTTGACAGAAATGTAATATTTTTTCTACACATTTTTACAACATTAGAAACTATTAGTAAATCAGAGGCTACACAGGAGGTGAGATAACTCCTGGATATGACTGTCTTTTAATGGCCAAAGGTATAGATGTGTGTGTCCAAGTTAACGAAGTGTCCTATGAGCGCACTCACCTTGACTTTGGCTTGCAGTTGTTTGACCTCCGCCTCCAGGGCCCGGCAGGAACACCCCACGTTTGCTGGCGATTGCGTGGTGTGTTGTGGGAATGTGCTCTGCCGCCATTGCTCCAGCTCCATCTCCAGGACCTTCTTCTGCTGCTCCACACCCGCCAGCTCCGAGCTCAGCTTCTACACAGTCAGAGAGACAATGTTATAGGATAGTTGGCTTAAGAGCGACTATACGCTACACATGCTTACATTCAAGCATATTTTTGGTAAGGTCAGCCAACTGTAATTGTGTACTGTAACCACAGTTACATTTCTGAAAAGTACCCGATTTTTCGGACTATAAGTCCCAGTTTTTTTCATAGTTTGGCCGGGGGTGCGACTTATACTACAGTATCTGAAATGTGTCATGTCAAAACTAAATTATATACAAAGAGAATAAAAGTAAAGGATATTAAATGAGCTGAACTATACCACAAATGAGGCTTAATGATGCAATATGCCTGAATAGCATGTTAGCATTGATTTGCTTGCAGTCATGCAATGACCAAATATGCCTGATTAGCACTCCAACAAGTCAATAACATCAACAAAGCTCACCTTTGTGCATTCACGCACAGCATACAACTTTTGATGGACAAAGAAGGAGTGGAATATTTTACATGTAAACAAACCGTTGCGTCACAGTCCACACTATGGTGAGTTCAAGAACCGCCGAAATTAGTAGGACAAAACGACGCGCACTGCTCAAGCGTCGGCTGCGCGCAGCAAATATATGCCGCGCACCAAATCAAATCCCATCTGAATTCTAAACAAAATAGACATATTTATTCTATGTCATTTTGCAATGCAACTTTGAGTGACAGTGACAACAAGCGGCCCTGACGGTGTTCGTCAACACCGTTCAATTGAACACCGTTCAATTATTGCAGGGGTGGGCAATTAATTTTTACCGGGGGCCGCATGAGCAACCCGAGCACTGCTGGAGGGCCACATCGACAATATTTCAATTCAATTTTGCTCAATATTATTTTTGATATATACCGTAAGATAAATAATAATAATAATAATAATTAATAATAATAGTAATACTTCAACATAGTGTGTGTAACAGCATTCCATGACTAATATAAATAAATTAACATTAATAATAAATTACAGTAAAATAAGCACACGTATGACTGAGGAGTCATAGTGTAACTTTGTGTGGTGTTTGAGTTGTCCGACTTTTTGTGTGGCCATAAACGCACCAGTGGTTTAGTGTTGGTGACAGATGACAAGTTGCTTTTGGCCTGGTTTGTACGGCAGAAAATGACTAGTTTTTCCAGATAGAATTGTGAAAACTCATGTTTTTGGTGTGGGTATGGCCGAATATAAACAGTTTTGCTCAATAAAGTGATCGATATAATTCCTGTCCTCGAAGCATCTCGATAGACGTTACAATAATTGAACGGTGTTCAAATTGAACGGTGTTGACGAACACCGTTAGGGCCGCTTGTTGTCACTGTCACTCAAAGTTGCATTGCAAAATTACATAGAATAAATATGTTTATTTTGTTTAGAATTCAGATGGGATTTGATTTGGTGCGCGGCATATACTTGCTGCGCGCAGCGGACGCTTGAGCAGTGCGCAATTGCGCAGGCACGCACCTTAGAGGGAACGTTGCTTGGCAGTCCATGTCTTGTTGAAAACACGCCATTCCTCATCAACTTTTCTCTTTTTAGCGTCTCGGGTGTAAACCGTGCATCACTTGTCGCTGCATGTGCACCTTCACTCGCAGGTTACACACGCCCATAAATAATACTTTTCAAAATAAAAGCAGCACAGTTGTATTGCGCGCACGACATGGATGTTTTTTCAACTTTATTTTGTAATTTGTGATTGCAGCTGTTCACATTCACTCACAATCACGCACACGCATACGTCCACACGGAAGTAATACAAATAACGATTTTCAAAACAAAAGCAGCACCGTTGTATTGCACACTCGACATAGATACTTTTTAAAATTTATTTTGTCATTTATAATTGGCCTCACGCGGGCCGGACAGGGACGCTCAAAGGGCCGGATGTGGCCCGCGGGCCGCAGAATGCCCAGGTCTGAATTATTGTAACGTATATCGAGATGCTTCGAGGACAGGAATTATATCGATCACTTTATTGAGCAAAACTGTTTATATTCGGACATAACCACACCAAAAACATGAGTTTTCACACTTCTATCTGGAAAAACTAGTCATTTTCTGCCGTACAAACCAGGCCAAAAGCAACTTGTCATCTGTCACCAACACGCATAGCACTAAACCACTGGTGCGTTTATGGCCACACAAAAAGTCGGACAACTCAAACACCACACAAAGTTACACTATGACTCCTCAGTCATACGTGTGCTTATTTTACTGTCATTTATTATTAATGTTAATTTATTTATATTAGTCATGGAATGCTGTTACACACACTATGTTGAAGTATTACTATTATTATTAATTATTATTATTATTATTATTTATCTTACAGTATATATCAAAAATAATATTGAGCAAAATTTTATTGAAATATTGTCGATGTGGCCCTCCAGCAGTGCTCGGGTTGCTCATGCGGCCCCCGGTAAAAATTAATTGCCCACCCCTGCTGTATATGGTTCAGTCCCAACAGTATTTAGTCACTAATATTTACATCTTGTGTTCACAGGTGTCACATTGATCAGTGTTATTATCTACACTTTATTTACAGTATTTCTACATTACTTCAGTTCACTTCACACATTAGCTTTCTCGGAGAGCCCAGCCCTAACATGAGCTTTCCTTGAAAATTTCTGAGCAGCATGCATTTTCCTTTTGGTCTCTGCTTTTGTAGCAAATATTTTTTAGCTGACCTCATTATTAACAACCCTGTCTGCAACTGAAGTGGGTGGATCTTTCCTCTCCATGTAAACAAAGGATGAAGTCCGTAAGGTTTGCTCACTTTCGGTTGACATCCAAAAGTAGCAGCTAGTGAAAAGTTTGTTTTCCTTGCTTCAAGTTGTTTCATATGTTTTTGGCGTTTCGCATGTACTTCCAAAGCCTTGAAACCTCGTGATCCATAGTCAATATTATCATGACACCACGTGCACAAAACCTTTCCAGGACCATCGATTTTCCCAATAAAATCACCGAACAAAGTCGTAACTTCCTTCTTCCCAACAGTAGCAGTGATTTCCCTTTCCATCCAGTCCCATCCAAACTTATTTTTGACATGTTTATCAATTTATTTTACTCGTAAAGTGTCCTTTCTCTCGAGAACCGACATCGTTTACATATGGAAAATGGCCGTATGATCATTCCCAGATTCCGAACTAACAAAGGTCTTAACTCATTCTCCTTCTATGCCACATCAATGTGGAATGCACTCCCAACAGGTATAAAAGAAAGGGCATCTCTATCCTCCTTCAAAACCGCAATAAAAGTTCACCTCCAGGCAGCTACAACCCTAAACTAACACCCTCCCCGGATTGCTAATAATCAAATGTAAACAATCAAATGCAGATACTTTTTCTTATGCCTTCTGATCTCTCTCTCTCTCTCTCTCTCTCTCTCTCTCTCTCTCTCTCTATGTCCACTACTTGATGTCCATATCCCCCCCCACCCCCCCAACACCCCTGATTGTAAATAATTCAATGTGATTATCTTGTGTGATGACTGTATTATGATGATAGTATATATGATAGTATATATCTGTATCATGAATCCATTTAAGTGGACCCCGACTTAAACAAGTTGAAAAACTTATTGGGGTGTTACCATTTAGTGGTCAATTGTACGGAATATGTACTTCACTGTGCAACCTACTAATAAAAGTCTCAATCAATCAATCAATTCATAACAGATGTCCTGATTGGTCACAAGGAACATAACGACCAATCAACTACGGCGTAATATAAACTACGTCTCGAATCTTGATTTAGGGTCGGAAAAAAAAAACGGAAAAACGGGAGATAATTTTTTTTTTCCCCGAGATTAAAAAAGACGGAATTCCGACTTTAGACGGAAAAATCACATGCCTGTTATTTAGAAAAGTATCGAAAAGTACCGAAAAGTATCAAAATAATATTGGTATCAGGACAACACAAGTCACTAAAATATCATGCAAAAGTGCAGTTGAAATACTTAGTATAGTTGAAGACTTACGGTCATTATAAAACATGACTGCCCATCATAATGGCAGCTACACTTTACATCTTAAAGATCTAAAAAGAATATTTGGGAATGTCCGGTGGGCCAGTTTGAAAAGCTTAACGGGCCTTAATTTGCCCAGGTCTGTTTTTGATGATAGTAAAAATGACATCACTGTGGACACTTTTAACCAAATACATTCTGGTAACATCTGAAAAGCAGGGATGCGTAATGGCACTAATAGGAGACATGATACATGACGATACACACTTGAAACCGCAGATTCCCACAGGTGAGCTCCCTGCGCTGCTTATTGATATCTGCTTGCCGGCTGACACCTTTTAATAGAATCCCTCTTGTTTTAGGTTTCCTGTGTTCTATTGAAGAAAGGCGTCCCCCTGAGGCAGGCGGGGTGAGGGTGATGGAGAGAGGCGAGGATGCGGTGGCAGTGGCAGGCGAATTAAGAGTGGCATTGATGACACTTCCTGTAAGACAGGCTTTGATTTCGCAGGCCATTTTCAGCCCTGCTGAGACATGACACTGACATGGACTGATGATATACAGGCGGGTCCATTAGGGCTGCGAGACAGGACTAACGTGGCTCAGAGTGACAGTCAACCATGTGCAGGATATAAATAAGGCGGCAGGAATAGCCACATGTCCAAGAGCAAGCTGTGCACCTGCAGGAAATATGCACTGCAAGCCAGATCCAAACTTTTTTGGATCAGTTAGTTATGTCTAGCGCTGCCCTTAAACCTGCTGTAATCCCACTGCTTTACATGAAAGAGGAGGGTAAGACACTCTGTGCTTAAAAAGAGAACGCCAGTAAGCGCTGTCACACAAAAAAAAAAACCCTCCAAAAGCGAATAGATGGGCTGCAGCAACGCAAAGTAATCCTATTCAACATGCATGACAAGAAATACATATCTGAAAGATAATTATGCCACTTTATAAAACTACATTGAAATATTCAAACATGTACTGGTAGTGACTCGTACAACCACACTGCAAAAAGTGCAATCTAAGTAAGATGAAATATCTCAAATAAGGGTGATATTTGCTTATTTTCTGTCTGATAAGATCATTCTTCTCACTAAGCAGATTTGATGTTAGAGTGTTTTACTTGTTTGAAGTGTTTTGCTCCTAAATGATGTCAGTAAGATATTACAGCTTGTTGCTGAGATTTGATGAGCTATATTGAGTAAAACATGCTTGAAACTAGAATATCAACTGTTGTGTCATCAACACTTTTTTAGAGTAATAATTTCGTACTTCAAGCATGAAAAAAAATCATGATGCCGAGCGCATATCATTATGTCAAGATAATGGCACTAGCATTTACTTCATTTAAGAATATTTTTCAACATATTGAGCAAAAAGGTCTGTTTTTTACCAAGAAAAGTGCACTTGTTATTAGTGAGAATATACTTATTTTAAGGTATTTTTGGGTTCATTGAGGTTAGCTAATTTTATTTTCTGTCTGATAAGATAATTCTTCTCACTAAGCAGATTTTATGTTAGAGTGTTTTACTTGTTTTAAGTGTTTTGGTCCTAAATTATCTCAGTAAGATATTACAGCTTGTTGCTGAGATTTGATGAGCTATATTGAGTAAAACATGCTTGAAACTAGAATATCAACTGTTGTGTCATCAACACTCACAAGTAGAAAACTACTTTTTTAAAGTAATCATTTCTTACTTCAAGCATGAAAAAAAAAATCATGACTTTGACACAATTGTGTCTCATAATTAAAACAGATGACAGCCAAATGGACTTTGCTGGTTTATTTTCAATGAAACAATAGAAAATACGTACTCATATAGTAGTACAGTTGGCACAGTACAGTAAACTGACAGTTAATATTTAAAAATGTGACATTTCTAACAATTTTGAACAGAAATAGTTCATGCACATTCAGATAAATTCGTCAAAATTACAATAAAACATTTTTTGGCCGGGGGCCGGGTCTGTACAGTATATACAGGTATGCACACTACTTGACTGCAAGAGCACGCACTTGCGCTGTGATGTCATGTTGTCGATGGAAAAATGCATTTTTAGACCATATCATTATGTCAAGATAATGGCACTAGCATTTACTTCATTTAAGAATATTTTTCAACATATTGAGCAAAAAGGTCTCTTTTTTTTTTCTACCAAGAAAAGTGCACTTGTTATTAGTGAGAATATACTTATTTTAAGGTATTTTTGGGTTCATTGAAGTTAGCTAATTTTACTTGTTTTGGAAAGTCTTGACAAGCCAAATTTTCTTGTTCTATTGGCAGATAATTTTGCTTATTTTAAGTAAAATACCCCTAATTTTTGTATTTTTTGTGTTTGTTTTTGAACACTGACTTTTTGCAGTGTGCACTGTGCATTGAGTAATAATACATCTATAAAAAACAAAAACCTAAAATATTATTACAAACTCAGTAACAATTTAAGGAAAAAAGCTCATGTGTAGCTGGAATGGGAAGATGAACTGGTTTGAACCGCAGACATACGACCGCATCATTAGAGCAGCTTGAACTTACTTTGAATTTATTCGTAAATGACTGACAAGAAATTAATTTATATACAATTATGCAGTGCTAAAATAAATAAATATAAAATATGTTTTTTTTTAATAAACTGTCAATAAAATGTAAGTTTTAATTGTATCACTTAAACTTCTCTATGAGTTTAGCTCCAGACTTCTTCTGTTTGTTCGATGTTGTCATGACTGCCACAAGTGGTGGAAAAGTGCATTACAACGGACCACAGCTGAGAAACAGATATTTTTGGTGGCCTTCTAGGGGCCGCATGCAGCCCGTTAAAAAACACCGCAGTACACTACAACAATGTATTCTCCCTGAGACAAATTTGGACTTTTGGTACAATTTAATGCCAGTTTTTGTTTGATTTCCCTAATTTTGTGGCCACACGGTGTGTACCTACATACTGGAAATACAAGGTTTTACTTTTTTATAATACTGTACTTCAAAAGTTGTTGGCTGGTTCCAAAATTAAGATTTGGGCCATTCCACAGAATTAGTGCTTTTTGTGTTGCCAGGAAATGAAATGTCTAAATGTAGTATGAAATTACCGGTATTATTAATCAAAGTGTCCTGGATAAATAAACACAATTTAGAAGATTAAATTAATCTACTTTGAAGTCTGGAAAAAATAGCATTTATGCCTGTCCGAAAATTGTATTTTACCATAAAATATAACAAAATCATGTTACCAAGTTGTTTTGATTTTTAAAATAATTGTTGTTGTTGAATGAATTCAACGTTGTTATTAGCTAACAATGCCATATGGCTATAATTCATGTATTTAGTAAAAACTCAGTCCTGTGTTCAGTGCTGTTACTCACATGAGTGATGTTTGTCTCTGGAACCTTGTGAAAATTAAATCAAGTTGCCAGACATGGGCCAATAAACTTTTAGTAGTAGTAGTTCAATATGAGTACTAGTGTTGTCCCGATACCAATATTTTGGTACCAGTATCGGTACCAAAATGTATTTCGATACTTTTCGGTTATTTTCTATACTTTTCTTAAAAAGGGGACCACAAAAAGTGGCACTATTGGCTTTATTTTAACAATAAAATCTTAGGGTATATTGAACATGTGTTTCTTAAAGTTTGTCCTTATATAAAATAGTGAACATACAAGACAACTTGTCTTTTAGTAGTAAATAAGCAAACAAAAGTAACATATTGTGTCATTTTCCATTCTATTTTTGTCAAAATTATTAAGGACAAGTGGTAGAAAATGAATTATTAATCAACTTGTTCATTTACTGTTAATATCTGCTTACTTTCTCTTTTAACATGTTCTATCTACACTTCTGTTCAAATGTAATAATCCCATATTCTTCTGTTGGATACTTTACATTAGTTTTGGATGATACCACAAATTTGGGTATTGTGGAGGATGCATATATGTTTAAGACTTCTTTCTTTTTACATAGCCATGTTTAGAGTAGCTAGTACTTTTCCTTTGTATATTCTAACAGTTTCTTTTGACATTTCAGATGCCTGGTTAGTGTCTTCACCCTTGGAATGTGAACTACAACCCCCACTCTTTTTCCTTATCAGTGTTGCGAGGGTGGGTGGGGGGGCTTTCTTTGTGTGCAAGGAGTGGGCTTTTCCGTTTCAATGTCAGATCAACTAGAGCAGTAGTCCCCAACCTTTTTGTAGCTGCGGACCGGTCAACGCTTGAAAATGTGTCCCACGGACCGGTGGGGGGGGACAAATTAAAAAAAAAAAAAAAAAAAAAAGGTTTTATTTTTTTCCCCCATAAAGAAATACAATCATGTGTGCTTACGGACTGTATACCTACAGACTGTATTGATCTATATTGATATATAATGTATATATTGTGTTTTTTGTGTTGATTTAATTTTAAAAAAAAATTAAAAAATAAAAAAATAATAATAATTTCTTGTGCGGTCCGGTACCAATCGCAGCCCGGTGGTTGGGGACCACTGAACTACAGTAGCCGATATGAATGTATTGGTTAAGTTAACCTCCTAAAGCTTTAGTAAAACTTGAAAATATTCCAATTCTGTCTTGATGGTCCTTCTTACTCAGCATATATGTCATCGAAAGAACTTGGGATTGACCAGTAACTTAGATTACCTGGGAGGAAGAGCTGGTCGACGCAACAGTATCAATCCGATAAGGGACCGGTACGTTTTAGAGGTGATATAGTACCGAATATGATTCATTAGTATCGCGGTACTATACTAATACCGGTATACCGTACAACTTGCTTGGGCACTCAGCATCAAGGGTTGGAATTGGGGGTTAAATCACCAAAAATTATTCCCGGGCGCTGCCACCGCTGTTGCCCACTGCTCCCCTCACCTCCAAGGGTGTGGAATAAGGGGCTGGGTCAAATGCAGAGGATACATTTCACCACACCTAGTGTTTGTGTGACAATCATTGCTACCTTAACTTAACTCTAATGTGTATGTAATGTAAAGTTGAATAAAATACATCAATTTACATTTATTTTCAGAGTTACAACTAGCAAATGGTCCATAAGCTGAAATTATATTAACAGTATTGAAAAATGACCTAACTTTCTCAAAATTAATTCATCTACCAGTACTCGGAATGTCTGATTTCATCTCGGTCACAACTAAATAATTTCAATACGAATGGTGGAACGGTCGATGGGTCATGAGAAAACACTAGCACGTTTCTGTGAAAGTGTCTTGGCACTTCTCACATGATACCCCTGTAGAGGCTGTCCTAAGCCAATTACATGAATACACAGTGAGTGTTAGTGTTAGGGAGCCACAGCCTGGACAGGCTGGAACAGACCCAAGTCCATCACCTCTTGCCCTTTTCTGGGAGGGCAGCTGCAACTTTTTGTGGTAGAGTGAGAACATTAATACTGCAGGAGTAAAGAGGAAACAAAACAAGACAACAATCCCTCGCAGTCTATAGTGGCGTGTGTGTGTGTGTGTGTGTGTACTTATTGGACTTGGCAATCAGATGCCTTGGTGGGAATAGGGCCACGTCTTCATGTAGGTAGCATCACGGTAAGGTCACTACTCTGACCCAGGTCACTGTGCTTGTATGAGTATGGTTGGTAAACATGATGACCCACGCAAAGTTGCTGCCATGTTTGATTCATATACTGTATTTTTCAGACTATAAGTCGCAGTTTTTTCCATAGTTTGGCCTGGGGTGCGACTTATACTCAGGAGCGACTTATGTGTGAAATGATTAACACATTAGCGTAAAATATCAAATAATATTATTGATGTCATTGACGTAAGAGACTAGATGTATAAGATTTCATGGGATTTAGCCATTAGGAGTGACAGATTGTTTGGTAAACGTATAGCATGTTCTATATCAGGGGTCACCAACCTTTTTGAAAGCAAGAGCTACTTCTTGGGTAGTGATTAATGCGAAGGGCTACCAGTTTGATACACACTTCAATAAATTGCCAGAAATAGCCAATTTGCTCAATTTACCTTTAACTCTGTGTTATTATTAATAATTAATGATCCATCCATCCATCCATTTTCTACCGCTTATTCCCTTCGGGGTCGCGGGGGGCGCTATTTACACTTAATTGAACAGTTTAAAAGAGGAGAAAACACGAAAAAAATGACAATTAAATTTTGAAACATAGCTTATCTTCAATTTCGACTCTTTAAAATTCAAAATTCAACCGAAAAAAAGAAGAGAAAAACTAGCTAATTCGAATCTTTTTGAAAAAATTAAAAAAATAATTTATGGATCATCATTAGTAATTTTTCCTGATTAAGATTAATTTTAGAATTTTGATGACATGTTTTAAATAGGTTAAAATCCAATCTGCACTTTGTTAGAATGTATAACAAATTGGACAAAGCTAGACAAATCATTATTTCTTCTAGATTTTCCAGAAACATTTTTTTAAAAGAAATTTAAAAGACTTTGAAATAAGATTTAAATTTGATTCTACAGATTTTCTAGATTTGCCAGAATAATTTTTTTTAAATTTTAATCATAAGTTTGAAGAAATATTTCACAAATATTCTTCGTCGAAAAAACAGAAGCTAAAATGAAGAATTAAATTAAAATGTATTTATTATTCTTTACAATAAAAATAAAAAAAATACTTGAACATTGATTTAAACTGTCAGGAAAGAAGAGGAAGGAATTTAAAAGGTAAAAAGGTATATGTGTTTAAAAATCCTAAAATCATTTTTAAGGTTGTATTTTTTCTCTAAAATTGTTTTTCTGAAAGTTATAAGAAGCAAAGTAAAAAAAAAAAAAGAATTTATTTAAACAAGTGAAGACCAAGTCTTTAAAATATTTTCTTGGATTTTCAAATTCTATTTGAGTTTTGTCTCTCTTACAATTAAAAATGTCGGGCAAAGCGAGACCAGCTTGCTAGTAAATAAATACAATTTAAAAAATAGAGGCTGCCATTTGAGTTATTTTTAGAACAGGCCAGCGGGCTACTCATCTGGTCCTTACGGGCTACCTGGTGCCCGCGGGTACCGCGTTGGTGACCCCTGTTCTATATGTTATAGTTATTTGAATGACTCTTACCATAATATGTTACGTTAACATAGCAGTTGGTTATTTATGCCTCATATAACGTACACTTATTCAGCCTGTTGTTCACTATTCTTTAGACATTTTAAATTGCCTTTCAAATGTCTATTCTTGCTGTTGGCTTTTATTAAATAAATGTCCCCCAAAAATGCGACTTATACTCCAGTGCGACGTATATATATATATATATATATATATATTTTTTTTTTCCTTCTTTATTATGCATTTTCGGCCGGTGCGACTTATACTCCGGAGCGATTTATAATCCGAAAAATACGGTAGTTACCCTTAAATTAGCAGCAAAGAAAGGTGTGCACAAACCACATTTTAATCTACATTTAAAAATAATACAAATAAATAAGTTCTTAAACCGTATTGACTTGAAAATAAAATATTACACCTTGTCGTACTGCACCATTTTAATGATCTGGAGAAAGTAATTCACGGGGGGAAAAAAAGCATTAAAATCACCAGGCCTTCTGGGTTACCTGTGTGAGTTGCTTGCTGCTGCTCAGTTTCTCGGAGAGGCAGTTGAGCTGTGTTGTGGTTTTCTCATTGGCCCTCTGTAGCTCTCGAGCTGAGAGCACGGCATCTTTCCTGGCACGGCGCAGTACGTGGATGTGCCGCTGCAGGGACTCGACGCGCTGCTGCAGGGAGGACGAGGAGGCGGCAGCACCATGATGGGCCTTAATTAGAATCCACTTCCTCCTCTTCTCGCCTTTCGTCCCACGTTCCCAGCGCTCTTGCCATTTGTTGTCTAACAGGAGGAAAAACAGACGCAGGTGAGTTGACAAGTGCACAGAAGAACACCATGTGCTC
The DNA here is from genome assembly GCF_033978785.1 of Entelurus aequoreus. Lineage (NCBI taxonomy): Eukaryota > Metazoa > Chordata > Actinopteri > Syngnathiformes > Syngnathidae > Entelurus > Entelurus aequoreus. Next base: position 2,947,596 of record NC_084752.1, read on the forward strand.
ATTCTGAAGCAGGTGATGCAAACAGCAATGTACTGGATGTAACACGCTCATACAACGTAATTATCTGATGACAGTCAATACAAAACCTATGTCGAAAATTGTTGTAGTTTTAAAGCAGACTTAAACTTCTGCTTGTTATCAGAGTTGGCAGCATTGTATATCAGCAATGGATCACACCAAGGGAGTTCCAAATATTTCAGTGACCTCTCATGGTTGCTGAATTTTAGAAAATGCTCCAGATGATAGACTGCAGTTCTCTAACACAACAATAATACATATATTGGTACAAACAAAGCACTTCCCTAAAGGTCTACACTGCAAAAAGCCAGTGTTCAAAAACAAGAGAAAAAAATACAAAAATGAGGGGAATTTACTTGAACTAAGCGAAATTATCTGCTAAAAGAACAAGAAAATTTGGCTGGTCAAGACTTTCCAAAACAAGTCAAATTAGCTAACCTCAATGAACCCAAACATACCTTCAAATAAGTATATTCTCACTAATAACAAGTGCACTTTTCTTGGTAGAAAAAAAAAAAAAATCCTAAATGAAGTAAATGCTAGTGCCATTATCTTGACATAATGATATGCACTCGGCATTACATTTCTTGAAACCAGCAAACTTATACTAAAAACTAGTTTATTGTTCTTAATGGAAAGGCAACAAGGCAAGCGCTTGTTACTCTCGGGGTCTCCTAGCCGCTCAGGCAAATCATATTGTCTAAAAATGCATTTTTAGACAATTAATTAGTGCGCATATAAACAGCCCGGCCCCTGGCCAAACATTTTTTTATTGTAATTTTGAAGAATTCATCTGAATGTGCATAAACTATTGTTGTTCAAAATACCGTAATTTCCGGACTATAAGCCGCACCAGCTAAATTTAGGGGAAAATACAGATTGTTCCATATATAAGCCGCACCCTTGTATAAGCCGCAGGGTTTTGATGTGTAATTAGCGTAGTATATAGGGGTTCCTGCTACCACGGAGGGGATTGTCGGGACAGAGATGACTGTTTGGGAACGCAAAGCGTCCCATTTATTAACTATAAATCTTTCAATCATTCAATCAAACTTTCACATCTTTGACATGGCGAACAGCATTCGTGCAGAGTACAAATAATACAACGGTGCAAAGTAATACAAAGTGCTCGCCTGTACGTTATCAAAATAAGCAGCCTACCGGTATATGAAAAGTCAGTCTTTAATCATTGTGTCATCGTCTTCCTGGCAACCCATCAGTGTTCTTGTTCTGTAACCCTGTACACTGTTTGTTTGTCTAATCTTGAACGGGTTTGTGCTGAAAACAAAGTTTCGTTGTACTTGTGCAATGACAATAAAAGACCTATCCTATCCTATCCTTCCTCCTGCGTACTAAAACCACCGAAATCCTCTTCGTCGGTGTCAGAGAAGAACAGGCCGTAAATAAGCCGCACCCTTGTATAAGCCGCAGGGACCAGAACGAGGGGAAAAAGTAGCGGCTTATAGTCCGGAAATTACGGTAGTTGGAAATGTCACATGTGAAATGTTTAAATATTAACTGTTCGTTTATTGTACTGTGCCAACTGTACTACTATATGAGTGCCTATTTTCTATTGTTTCATTGAAAATAAAACCGCAAAGTCCATTTGGCTGTCATCTGTTTTAATTATGAGACACAATTGTGTCAAAGTCATGATTTTTTTTTTTCCTGCTTGAAATAAGAAATGATGACTTTAAAAAAGTAGTTTCATACTTGTGAGTGTTGATGACACAACAGTTGATATTCTAGTTTCAAGCATGTTTTACTCAATATAGCTCATCAAATCTCAGCAACAAGCTGTAATATCTTACTGACATCATTTAGGAGCAAAACACTTAAAACAAGTAAAACACTCTAACATCAAATCTGCTTAGTGAGAAGAATGATCTTATCAGACAGAAAATAAGCAAATATCACCCTTATTTGACATATTTCATCCTACTTAGATTTCAGTTTTTGCAGTGCAGACATTTTTAATGCAGTTCTTCTACTGGATCTCTTTACAGCAGGGCTATTTAACTAAATTGTTCTGGGAACATTGTGTTGTTTTTGGGGCTAACTACAAAAATGCTGGTCAAGAATCTTCTAAATATTAACCTTTTTGACCTCAGGGCCAACTTTTCCACTACAGTGGGGCCCAGCACCCACTCAAACATTAACACTGACTTAGTAATTTTACTCTTGATTGGAATGGTGTTCAATAAATATAACTAACTTACTTACAGTTTAAGAAAAATTAACCTTAAATGAAACTATGTGGTGATCACAAAAAACTATTATAAAGCCTTAGGTCAGGCTGATTACAAAATTAAATACGAGCCAAATATGCTGCAAAAGAAGGCACTCATAAAAACTGATTAAAATTGAATTTATATATAATTACGCAGCGCTAAAATAAATAAAGTAATAATAGATAAACTGTTGATAAAATTAGAGTGCAAATTAAATTACAGCTTCAACAGTTTAGTTATAATTTTTGCGCTTAAAAAGTTATCTGACTTTTGCGCTACATTTCTTCTTTGTTTGATATTGTAACTACTGCCACATTAGGTGGAAACGTGTATTACAACTGACTACCGCTATGGATCACAGCTGAGAAACAGATATTTCTTGGCGGCCCTCTAGGGCGTACTCGCGGCCTGACAATGGGCCCTTGCCCTATGGTTAAGAAAAACTGTTTGAGATGATAGGATGCTTCTGCTATTTCTGAGGACCGACTGCAAAAAAATGTATCAAAGATCCTCTATACCAGGGGTTCTTAACTTTTTATGAGCTTGGGGCCCAACTTTTCCACACCAGAGGGGCCGGAGGCCCACTAAAATATTACCTCTGAATTAGTAATCTTACTTTTATCATTTCTGTATTATTATTTATTTCACTAACTGCTTCTTTGCTATCACTTTTACCATCATATTTGTACATATCCTATTTGCTGATGTTGCTCTCTAGCTGTTGTTGTTGTTGTTGTTGTGTTTGCTGTTGTTGTTTTTGTCTCTCTGTCTTATCCCCCTCTTGTCCCCACAATATCCCCCTCTGTCTTCCTTTTTTTCCTCTTTCTATCCCCTCCTGCTCCGGCCCGGCTGCACCAAATGATAATATAAATACATTTAATGAAGTCAAATACAAAAAAGGCAACAAGAGAAGTATCCTACACTTCTCTTTTGTAAAGTACATTTGTACAGCCGATATGGGCATCTACATCTGCTATATGATTTACCTGAGAAGCTGGACAGGACAAAAAAAAAAAAGAAAAAAAAAAAGTACTCTTACTCTTAATTTAGTTTACAAAATCGCCATGTAAAATTGCTCATGCTAATTACTAGCATGTGTATGGCATATCCAATGTAAATGAGCATTTGTCAAATGATATGAAACCATGTTACTAACAAAGATTATTATTTATTTAACACATAAACCTTGGGCTTAGGTTAGGCCAGTGCTTCCCAAATATTTTCCTATACGACCCCTTTACGAAGAAGAAAATATTTTGCGCCCCCTCCCCTAACTATACCTCTGCATAACATTGTAAGATTATTAACATTAATGGAAACAACAGACCGTTTTTCTCCTCATCTCCCACCGTGGTTACAGTGAAGCCAAGTGCTACATTGGCTTCCTCATATTCTGGTGTGGCAAAAAAAACCCAACACGTTCCCCGAAGTCACACGCGTCCCCCCCGGCATCGCACCACGCCCCCCCAGGTGGGCCCGCCCCAACCTTTGAAAAGGACTGGGTTAGGCTGATTAGAAAAATACCTACTAAGCAAATATACTGCATAAGAAGAGACTCAAATAACTATCGTATTTTTGGGACTATAAGTCGCAGTTTTTTTCATAGTTTGGCCGGGTGTGCGACTTATACTCAGGAGCGACTTATGTGTGAAATTAACACATTAGCGTAAAATATGAAATAATATTATTGATGTCATTGACGTAAGAGACTAGACGTATAAGATTTCATGGGATTTAGCGATTAGGAGTGACAGATTGTTTGGTAAACGTATAGCATGTTCTATATGTTATAGTTATTTGAATGACTCTTACCATAATATGTTACGTTAACATACCAGTTGCCTCATATAACGTACACTTATTCAGCCTGTTGTTCACTATTCTTTAGACATTTTAAATTGCCTTTCAAATGTCTATTCTTGGTGTTGGGTTTTAGCAAACAAATTTCCCCCAAAAATGCGACTTATACTCCAGTGCGACTTATATATGTTTTTGTCCTTCTTTATTATGCATTTTCGGCCGGTGCGACTTATACTCTGAAAAATACAGTACATATATTAGAACCTGCACTTCTGGATTTGATGTTAAACCTCATTTCGTAACTCTGTAGTATTTAATGCTTGTGGAATGACAATAAATGTAATCCCAGTCCTTGAAAATGAAAGACTCCAAATTCCTACGAGGGTTCTGCTGTTTCTAGGAATTTACTGCAGAAAATATTGATCGCTCCCAAGTTTTGACCTAAACCCCAGGGCCGGTCCGATGTCCTCCGTGGGGGAGATTTGGCCCTTGAGCTGCCAGTTGAAAATCCCTGCGTCAGTGTAAGCTGCAGCAGCTACACTGCAAAAACTGAAATCTCAGTAAGATGAAATATGTCAAATAAGGGTGATATTTGCTTATTTTCTGTCTGATAAGATCATTCTTCTCACTAAGCAGATTTTATGTTAGAGTGTTTTACTTGTTTTAAGTGTTTTGCTCCTAAATGATGTCAGTAAGATATTACAGCTTGTTGCTGAGATTTGATGAGCTATATTGAGTATAACATGCTTGAAACTAGAATATCAACTGTTGCAAAGCTGTGTCATCAACACTCACAAGTAGAAAACTACTTTAAAGTAATAATTTCTTACTTCAAGCATGAAAAACAAAATCATGACTTTGACACAATTGTGTCTCATATTAAAACAGATGACAGCCAAATGGACTTTGCTGTTTTATTTTCAATGAAACAATATAAAATACGTACTCATATAGTAGTACACTTGTTATTAGTGAGAATATACTTATTTTAAGGTATCTTTGGGTTCATTGAGTTTAGCTAATTTTACTTGTTTCGGAAAGTCTTGAAAAGCCAAATTTTCTTGTTCTATTGGCAGATAATTTTTAGGGATGTCCGATAATATCGGCCTGCCGATATTATCGGCCGATAAATGCGTTAAAATGTAATATCGGAAATTATCGGTATAGTTTTTTTTTATTATCTGTATCGTTTTTTTGTTTTTTTTTGTTTTTTGTTTATTAAATCAACATAAAAAACACAAGATACACTTACAATTAGTGCAACCATCCCCCCATGTATTTATGTTATTAATATTCTGGTTCCTACATTATATATCAATATATATCAATACAGTCTGCAAGGGATACAGTCCGTAAGCACACATGATTGTGCGTGCTGCTGCTCCACTAATAGTACTAACCTTTAACACTTCATTTTACTCATTTTCATTAATTACTAGTTTCTATGTAACTGTTTTTATATTGTTGTACTTTCTTTTTTATTCAAGAAAATGTTTTTAATTTAGTTATCTTATTTTATAATTTTTTTAAAAAAGTACCTTATCTTCACCATACCTGGTTGTCCAAATTAGGCATAATAATGTGTTAATTCCACGACTACATATATCGGTTGATATCGGTATCGGTTGATATCGGTATCGGTAATTAAAGAGTTGGACAATATCGGATATCGGCAAAAAGCCATTATCGGACATCCCTAATAATTTTGCTTAGTTGAAATAAAATACCCCTCATTTTTGTATTTTTTGTTGTTTTTGAACACTGACTTTTTGCAGTGTGCATGTGGAATGACAATAAATGTAATCCTAGTCCTTGAAAATGAAAGACTCCAAATTCCTACGAGGGTTCTGCTGTTTCTAGTAATTAACTGCAGAAAATATTGATCGCTCCCAAGTTTTGACCTAAACCCCAGGGCCGGTCCGATGTCCTCCGTGGGGGAGATTTGGCCCTTGAGCTGCCAGGTGAAAATCCCTGCGTCCGTGTAAGCTGCAGCAGCTAATGCTGAGCCTCTAATCATTTTCCTACAGTTTTGCTTAAGTGTGATACGATGCTACCTTGATCCCCGACATCAGCGTGCTTCCTGCTCCACGCCGCCGACACCTGCGCGTCTGCAGCCGGCTGACACCTGTCGAACTGAAAGCGCAGTCGGTGAGACGGTGATGAAAAGCAAGTGCATAATGTAACACAAGCGGTTGACATGTAGCGCTTCCCTCGTAACGACACTGTGATCACAGGGCGCTCTCGCTTTAACACGACAAGACAAATCACCCGCAGCTTTAATAATTCACCTGAGTAGTACCGGGGCGCCACTTCGGGCGCTACTCCTCGCGCCATATTAGCTCTGACGGCAGCTCGCCGAGGCTGCCTTTGTTCCGTCGCCGTCTACGAGTCCTGATGCGCTCCTCGCAGGATGACACGTCTCAGCGCGGTGGTTCGCGCGCGAGTGTGACGTCTCTCCGAATGCGTGATCGTTTGTAGTGACATCAAAGGAGACTCGCTGTGTTTGCTTCCGATGGCGGTCAGGTAGGATCTCATCAGCGCCAGGTTTGATCAGGACGAGGGCGTGGAGAGGCGACGGGAGATGAAGTGTTTGAGACAAAGCTTCTCATGAGGGCGCTGGCGGTCGTCCCGCTCATCAGCCCAGGAGGAGCTGCAGGGCACAATTAATAGGGCAGCTGCTACACGTCCGCTAAAGGCCCGTTTCTACTTCACGGTACCGACTCGGCCCGCCGTGACCCGACTCGCAAACAAGGACATTTTGAATATGTGACATAGACAACTGTTGGTTCCTTACTTGGCGAGCAGATGATATTAGCCTGGACACTGAAGTACTCCGCAGTCTCCACTTTGTTGCAGCGTTCCATTTCCTTCTTGTCCTCAGTCTGGACACAACTCAGCCCATAAATTCTCCATATGGAAATCAGAGCTTTTCTTCCAGTCATTCCTGTCCAGTTTTCAGCAGCGCTCCATTTCCTTGTTGCCCTTAGTCTCTTCTAGGATAAAATTCACTCCATAAATTCTCCATGTGGAAATCAGAGCTTTTCTTCCAGTCATTCCTGTCCAGTTTTTAGCAGCACTCCATTTCCTTGTTGCCCTTAGTCTCTTCTAGGATACAATTCACTCCATAAATTCTCCATGTGGGAATCAGAGCTTTTCTTCCAGTCATTCCGGTCCAGTTTCCAGCAGCACTTCATTTCCTTGTTGCACTTAGTCTCTTCTTGGATAAAATTCACTCCATAAATTCTCCATGTGGAAATCAGAGCTTTTCTTCCAGTCATTCTGGTCCAGTTTCCAGCAGCACTCCATTTCCTTGTTGCCCTTAGTCTCTTCTTGGATAAAATTCACTCCATAAATTCTCCATGTGGAAATCAGAGCTTTTCTTCCAGTCATTCATGTCCAGTTTTCAGCAGCACTCCATTTCCTTGTTGCCCTTAGTCTCTTCTTGGATACAATTCACTCCATAAATTCTCCATGTGGAAATCAGAGCTTTTCTTCCAGTCATTCCTGTCCAGTTTTCAGCAGCACTCCATTTCCTTGTTGCCCTTAGTCTCTTCTAGGATACAATTCACTCCATAAATTCTCCATGTGGAAATCAGAGCTTTTCTTCCAGTCATTCCTGTCCAGTTTTCAGCAGCGCTCCATTTCCTTGTTGCCCTTAGTCTCTTCTTGGATAGAATTCACTCATTAAATTCTCCATGTGGAAATCAGAGCTTTTCTTCCAGTCATTCCTGTCCACTTTGCGGCATCGCTCCATTTCCTCGATGCCCTTAGTCTCCTCTTGGATAACATTCACCCTATATTTTCTCCATGTGTAAATCAGAGCTTTTCTTACAGTCATTCCTGTCCACTTTCCTGCACTGCTCCATTTCCTTGTTGCCCTTGGTCTCCTCTTGGATAAAATCTAGCCAAAAAAATTCTGCTCATGGAAAGCAGAGCTTTTTTTGTTGTCTCTCCTGTTCACTTTCCTGCAGCGCTCCATTTCCTCGTTGCCCTTAGTCTCTTCTTGGATCAAATTCACTCCATAAATTCTCCATGTGGAAATCAGAGCTTTTCTTATAGTCATTCCTGTCCACTTTCCTGCACTGCTCCATTTCCTTGTTGCCCTTGGTCTCCTCTTGGATAAAATTTAGCCAAAAAAATTCTGCTAATGGAAAGCAGAGCTTTTTTTGTTGTCTCTCCTGTTCACTTTGCTGCAGCGCTCCATTTGCTCATTGCCCTCAGTCTCCCTTTGGATACAATTCACACAAAAAAAATCTGCATGAGAAAAACAGAGCTTTTCTTTCTGTCACTCCTGTTCACTTTGCTGCAGCACTCCAGTTCCGTGTTGCCCTCAGTCTCTTCTTGAATACAATTCATACAAACAATTCTGACTATGAAAATCAGAGCTTTTCATTCTCAGCTTCATCTTGGATAAAATTCAATACAATACAATTCTGGATATGAAAATCAGAGCTTTTCATTCCGTCACTCCTGTCCACTTTGCTGCACAGCCCATTTCATTGTTGCCCTCAGTCTCATCTTGGATAAAATTCACTCCAAAAATTCTGCATATGGAAAAGAGGGCTTTTCCTCCATTTACTTGTTGCCCTCAGTCCTCCCTTGGATAGAATTCACACACAAAAATCTGCATAAGAAAATTAGAGCTTTTCTTTCTGTCACTCCTGTTCACTTTGCTGCAGCACTCCAGTTCCGTGTTGCCCTCAGTCTCTTCTTGAATACAATGCATACAAAACATTCTGCATATGAAAATCAGAGCTTTTCATTCCGTCACTCCTGTCCACTTTGCTGCACAGCCCATTTCCTTGTTGCCCTCAGTCTCATCTTGGATAAAATTCACCCCAAAAAAATTCTGCATAATGAAAAGAGGGCTTTTCTTCCCGTCACTAGTTTCCACTTTTCTGCAGTGTTCCGTTTCCTTGTTGCCCTCAGTCCTCCCTTGGATAGAATTCACACCAAAAAATTCTGCATAAGAAAGTTAGAACTTTTCTTTCTGTCACTCCTGTTCACTTTGCTGCAGCACTCCAGTTCCGTGTTGCCCTCAGTGTCTTCTTGGACATAATTCGTACGAAATATTCTCCATATGGAAATCAGGGCTTTTCTAGCTGTTACTCCTGTCAACTTTGCTGCAGCGCCCCCATTTCATTGTTGCCCTCAGTCCCTCAGGAGACTTTTAACAATGCGTACCGTGACTTCTGCTGGGCCGCAATCACACTTCCTGTGCCTCACTTAATGCCTACATTGTGGAAACTCTGTACTTCCCTGGACCATACCGTTAAACCCTCACTAATTACGCGTCGAAACCAAAGGGGAGACTCACCTTTCTCTCGTGTCGTCCGTGATGCATCGTCCCTGAGGGCGCGCCGTCGAGGCTGTCCGAGTATTCTTCACTGTGGAGAAAGTTGAAGTTCATTACAGCTGCCAACTCTTTTAAGCATGCGCACCACCCTTGGACCCAAAATCCAATTTGACTTTTATGGTGAATTTAGTTGACTTGAAGCAAAATATGTGCATTTCAGAGCTCTCCTCCTACCTCTTAACAGGAAATCAATGACCCCATCCAATTTCTAAGCTGGAAGTGTAAATGTGGGGTGTAAATGAAGTGAAAAACCACGGCGTCTGTTGCCGACGGTGAATGCATCAACATGTCTGAGAGCGGCTGTGGCCTTCATTAGCCTTCCAACGTGTGACAGACGTGTGCGAGAGGCGCGCTGAGCGCAGCCGAGCAAAGTTGCCTCTGATGGACACGCGGCACAAACACACACACACGCACACACACGCACGTACACACACGTTTATTGACAGTGACCTTTGACGGGAAGGTGGAAGCCAGTGACATTTACGCTGGTGGGTTTATTAAGGTGGAGCCTGGAGAGGCAGCAGAGGTAAAGACCACAGGAAGAAGGGATCTAACGGGAACATGACAAGGCCGCAGGCTAGTTAGGGTTAAATCTGGGTCTGAGACGGACAAGCAAATGGTATCCAAACATTGTGTCGCGGACTGGTAGTGGGCGGCCTGCACCTTTACATCGCTAACACACTTCATGTTTATTTATTAGGGCTGTCAAAGTTAACGCGCTATAACGCCCTTTGTGCGTCCCTGTCTGGCCCGCGTGAGGCCAATCATAAATTACAAAATACATTTAAAAAAAAGTATCTATGTCGAGTGTGCAATACAACGATGCTGCTTTTGTTTTGAAAAGCGTTATTTGAATTACTCCCGTGTGGACGTATGCTCGTGCGCGATTGTGAGTGAATGTGAACAGCTGCAATCACAAATGACAAAATAAATTAAAAAAAACATCTATGTCGTGCGTGCAATACAACTGTGCTGCTTTTATTTTGAAAAGTGTTATTTATGGGCGTATGTCCGTGTGTAACCTGTGAGTGAAGGTGCACAGCGACAAGTGATGCCCGGTTACCCCCGAGACGCTAAAAAGAGAAAAGTTGATGAGGAATGGCGTGTTTTCAACAAGACATGGACTGCTAAGTATTTCTTTACAGAAATTAAAGGTAAAGCCGTGTGCTTAGTTTGTGGTACACAGGTTGCGGTGTTTAAAGATAATCAGCGTTGATGGTAAAACTGCAAACCCAACATGGAATTTTTGCCAAATTTCACCCCCCAGAGATGCAGCCATCAGGGTTTCATCATTTCTCACAAAATCGCCAGAAAAAGTAAGGCGTTTTCTGACGGAGAGTTTATTAAGGAGTGCTTATTGCACTCTGTTGCGCTGGTATGCCCGGAGAAGAGGGGCGCATTTGAGAACGTGTCACTCTCCCGACGCACTGTAACGAGGCGGGTTGAGACCATCGCTGGAAACTTGGAGCTTCAGCTGAAGAACAGAACGGCCGACTTTGACTGTTTTTTGCTGACTTTGGATGAGAGCTGCGATGTACGTGACACCGCCCAGCTGCTCATCTTCTTACATGGGATAACTGCAGACTTTCAAATCACGGAGGAGCTGGCAGACATGCAGTCAATTAAAGAGAGGTAATGACTTGTTCACATAGGTAAATGCGTAATGACTTGTGCACATAGGTAAATGCGTGTTTGGACATGTTAGGACTGAAATGGGACAAGCTGGCAGGTGTGACAACAGATGGTTGTCCAAATCTGACGGGGAAAAATGTTGGACTTTTAAAGAGGATGCAGGATAAAGTGACAGAAATTGACATTTTTGAATTGTATTATACATCAGGAAGTGTTGTGTAAGACAGTGTTAAAAATTAAACCATCAAAAGCAATCTGCTTTTGTATAAAGTTAAGTTAGGTTAAATGAAATTATTATTATTATTATTTATCTTACGGTATATCAAAAATAATTTGTGCAAAATTTAATTGAAATATTGTCGGTGTGACCCTCCAGCAGTCCTCGGGTTGCTCATGCGGCCCCCGGTAAAAATTAATTGCCCACCCCTGGTCTAGGGTAAGCTTATTAATGATACCTGCGATTATCGCGATTAATTTTGACAATGCGATTAATCACGATTAAATATTTTAATCGTTTGACAGCCCTAATATTTATAAAAAATTATGACAAGATGATAATCTGATCTCTGTGACGTGTCAAAAAGACCCTTTTTTTTAAACCCACAGGTGTTTTGAACTAAAAACAGGAACAACTACCGGTAACTCCTTTTTGCAGCTCCCTTATAGGAAAGCTGAATTATGGGGAGGAAAAAAAAAGTAAAATGATTGTCTTTTATATCCATCTTCCCTGAAACACAAAG